>NC_040903.2:86427288-86728778 GCF_004126475.2 Phyllostomus discolor
ATGGTTATGCTGCACAGAATGTAGTCTTGTCTCTCAAACAAGTATTTTGAGCCTCTGCCTTTACAAGTGATATAAATTGAAACATAAAAGCACAATTAGGAAAATTGTTTACTGGATTATCTCAGATGTATTATCCAAAAATTAAAAATATTATTTCACTTTCATTATCTTTATAATATATGGAAAGGTCATATTTACTTTCCTTATATTTTATAATAAGATACTGACTCAGTAAATAAGTAAAAATATTGTAATATATGATCCTCAGGATTCTTACTCCAATTTCTGTATTGGACTGGATCTAACATGGCAACTTAATCCATATGAAGTGGTAGTGTGGAACCTATTTTGGGCAAATGTAGCCAGTCTGCAGATTTTTCCAGTAGCTAGAACCATTCTATGAAAAAATCAATACCTGAAATTAATGAGGAAAATAATTTCCACCTCAAAGTGCACTCAAGAAATAAAAATGACATAAGGGCTTTACATTTTGCTAAAAAAAATCAGGCTGTAAATAACATAGATGGTGTGATCACAGTTTTTTAGCTTCTTGTCTGCCCCATTTTTCTATACAAAGAAGATAAGCATCAGTTATAGCTGTTTTTGACAATGTTCTATATTCTTGGATTTCTGTTAAAAGCCTACCAAAACATACTCAAAAGACAATAAAATGTACTCCCCTTTATGAAAATTAAGAAACCTACACAATTAAGGTGCAAGCAAAATTTCTTTAAAATGAAAACAACAGGAATGAGCAATTCTGTCATACTGGAATTTCATTGTAAATAAGTAAATTGCTATAAATCAAATTCCCATCTTAGAGAGCAAATACTCAGCTTCCCATCTTTCCTCATTAAAACTGTCAAGTGTCAGGCAGGGAATTAGTAGGTGAAGAGAAATATTTTATATAGGGCAGGTGTTCTGTGAATGTTTTTGACTGACAAGAATCCTGCTAAAACCTGGACTGAAGAAATTAAACCCTACTGTTTGTTGTCATTTAAATTTGAGGGACGGTGGGAAGCTTCTCACTCTCCGAATATCTCTCCTTTAGCCTGTCAAAATGCCTATAATTTTACTATTAGAAATCCACTCCTTTCAACTGGCTGCAGCTGTGAATGAGCAGAGGCACAGAAGAGACACACATGTGGACGCAAGCTCAGACCCAGGAGCCTTTGATGTGCCCAGTGCTGGACAAAGGAAACAGCATTGCCACAGTTTGAAGGTTTTCAGCTTCAAAATTGTTGAATTATCTCATTTAGGATGAAATATTTATCTGATAGATCAAATATATATCCTTTATTATGATTTTATCAAGGTGCCAAAGTGATGGGAGTTTAATCACTTAATATTAGTATTATTTCAACCTATTTTATTACAGTGTAAAAAGGGATTTTTTTAGAATGCAGAATTAGTAATAATTAAAACAATAGAGTTTAATGGAGGTTATTAAAAATGAGTGGATTTGTTAGAACGCTTTCATGCTTGTGCACCTATGTGAGAGGTAGAAGTGATTTTGGTGTCCAGTTTTAAGGGAAACTTTTTGAAGGGACTGTGTTAGTATATAATAGTTTATGCCCATAGAGTGCCAAAGTTTCAAATATTCATAAATTAAGTCTCTTGAGTCACATAACAGCAGCAAACATACACAGCAATTAATAAGCAGCCAAAAGCCCATGCCTTAGTCACTGGAGCTCTGCCTCTCGGGAACGAGGAAGAGGGAACTGAGAAGCTTGCCCAGGAAAGAAGCTTTATAAACGCAGCCTACGTCTCAGGTGTGTGTGTGCTAGGCCTGGCCTTACCATAAGCCATCCTTCCGCCTGCTGTGTAATTGCAGTCAAATTCTGTGAATGTGGCACATGCTGAATTATTGTTGCTTCTTGCTTGTATTCTCCTGACGTTTGCTGTTGGCTGGGCACTTTCATTTGCCATTCCTGCTGCTCATTGCCTCTGATGGGGTTGCAACCTACAGCCCATTGACCAGGCACCCACAATATAAAATGCTCATCTCATCATATTCTATGTATTTTGCTACTGAGTAGAAGGCAGGGGTGTTCAATCGACAATGAAACCACCCTGTCTTATATTCTTATAACCTATGTACACCTGTGCAATGCCATCTGCTTCAAAAATGCATCTTTCCTCTTCCTTTTTTACATCCTTTTGAAACTATTGCCTTCAACTACTTTTCATTTAGAATTCGCTTTTGCTAAAATTGGAATAAACTCAAAAGCTTTAAAGAGAGGGGAGAGGGACTCACCATGGATGCATTTTGTCAACCCTCCTAGTTTTTTCCCTTCCATTCAGAGGGTAGCCTCTTCAAATGCATACTTTGCCTTTGACAGCTCTGCAGTCATTGGGTGCAGCAGGAAATAGTACCTGACATACAAAATTCACTGATTCAACTATGCAATATTTATTTCATAGCCAACATAAATAAAACTAAAATATCTCCTTGAACATTTTGTTCACAAACTGTCTGGTTACACTGCCAACAATTTCTTATATCATTTCATTAGAAAGCTGTTGCTTTCCACTCTACCATGAATCATCTGTGATCTGACTGATTGGACTGTCTTTTGTTAAATAATAAAACATAAGGATTGTTTGGGAATGTATTTAGAATATGTTGAAGATAGTATAATAAAGATGGAATGAGGACATTTTAATGTGGAAACTATTGGATTCATATAAGATAAAGCCTCTTGAGGGGAAAATTTTTCTTGTCCTAATTATCAATTTCCTGGGCTGTGCTGTGGCCACCCTAATCAGCTACCATTGCTTTTAGGTGACTGGTGTAACTGTAACCTTGCTGAATCCAGATCTTAATTATTAGAGTGGGACGAAGGTAATTCAGGAAACTATAAAGAAAATCACAAAAATCATCACTTGTAGTAGATTTTATAGCCTCAAGTAAGTCAAGAGCAAGGCTGACTATCACCACTGCATGGAGCCTAATTGACATACTCAAAGGGAGAAAGCTGGGAAATCTCTGTTGCTTGGGAACATTTGTGAGTATGGTAAAAGTTTTCCTGAAGTGGCAGGAAATCTCTACGCATAAATGGAATGAGTCTACACTGCAAGAGAAGGCCACAAAAGAAGGGTAGAAATTAAGTGACATAGGGATATCCTGATGGGGCCATTTCAAGTGCACTTAATTGGATTTCTCTCATAATCTGACAACGCTGAAGAACTGTATTTAATCTGTTCAATTAATATGTATTTGGGTTATTTAGAAGCAGCTTTCAATTATATTTTACTACCAACTTCTTACAAATATTTTTAAGAGCTAAATAAACTTATGAGCTTTTAAGTTAGCATCTAAAAGTTTTTCATAATTTAACTGTAGCATATGATATAATTTATGTGTATTATAAATATTGGCATTTTAAATTCACACTGTTATACACTTTATTTTTTTATTTTTTTTATTTTAATCATTGTTCAAGTACATTTTTCTCCCCCCTACTCCCATTCCAGCCCACCCACCCAACCCTCCCCCCATTATACTACATTTTAAATGTACACAACTGACTATAAAAATCATAGCACATGAATACACATCAGCCCATTAAAATTACATTATAAAAAGATATTATAGTTAATATTTATATCTTTCATATTTGTATATTTCTGTTCTACTTTTTCCATGTAACTTTATCTTAATGCAATATATTTGTAAGCTTCAAAAGTTTAATCACAGATCACCTGCTTCTGCAGTTTATATGTGTGTTTCTGTGTGTCTGTGCATAAGTCTCTAAATGTCAAAACTCTCCACAAAATTTAAATCATTATGGTTATTTTCTTTAAAAATTTGAGCAAAAATGTGACTAATTTTGATAATTACCAAGAAAAAACATATTGGAAATGTATCTGGATGTGATAAACTGGACTTTTAAAAATTATGTGGGGAAAAAGGGAACCCTAGTGCACTGTTGGTGGGAATGCAGACTGATGCAGCCATTTTTAAAAACAGTATGGAATCTCCTCAAAAAACTAAAACTGGAACTGCTTTTGGACCCAGTGATCCCACTGCTGGAATTATACCCTAAGAATCCTGAAACACCAATTCAAAAGAACCCATGCACCCCAATGTTCATAGCAGCACAATTTATAATAGCCAGGTGCTGGAAACAGCCTAAGTATCCATCAGTAAATGAGAGGATCAGAAAAACTGTGGTACATTTACACTATGTAATACTACACAGCAGAAAGAAAGACAGAACTCCTACCTTTTGCAACAGCATAGATGGAACTGGAGAGCATTATGCTAAGTAAAATAAGCCAGACAGTGAAAGACAAATACCATATGATCTCACTTATACATGCAATCTGATGAACAAAACAAACAAACAAGCAAAATAAAACCAGAGACATGGAAATAAGGAGCAAACTGACAGTGACCAGAGGGGAGGGGGTAGAGGGAAAATGGGGGAAAGATGGGAAAGGGTATAGTCAAGGAACATGTGTAAAGGACCCATGGACATGGACCATAGAGTGGGGATTGACTGAGGGAACAGGGTGGAGGGGCATGGGCAGGGCAAGGGAGAGCAATGAGGGAAAAATTGGGACAACTGTAATTGAACATCAATAAAAGATTTAAAAATAATAGGATGAGTCTTCTATATTAAAAATTACTTTACACATACAAAAATAAAATTTTATTGCTAGTATGAAGCAGTGGTCAGCACAAGTTCTATCTTATTTGTTTTTATGGATGTGAGACTTGTAAATGCTTTGTTTCTTGTAAGATGTAGTTGAGAACGGAAGAGTTTAGTTACTTAATACTATTATTTTTACTTCTTAGTTATATAGCTAAAATCATATCATGTTCTATCATAAAAATAGTTTATTGATTTAAAATTCTTCAAGTTTACTGAAAGCAAAGAGATATGCAAGAATAGAGAGAGCAATAAATTCCTCATATCTATTTCCAGCTTCAACAATGAATAATGCATAGTCAACCTTGTTTCACTAATAACCTACCCATGTTTCCAAGACCTAAAATCTTTTTAAGCAAATCTCAGATTTGATGTAATTTTTTTCTGCAAATATTTTATTATTGTCAATTAAAAATAAAAATATTTTACAAATAACTATAATGCTATTATCATTTTAAAAAAATGAATAAGTCCTTAGTTGATCAACTATCCATCCTGTGCTCATATTTTCCTGGTTGTCAGTTGAAAAAAATTGTTTAAAACATAATTCAGAGGTCAATAGATTGTGGCTTGTTGATACTTCTCTTAAGACTTTCTTTTAATCTATATCTTTTCTCCTCACTTCCTTTTCCTCTCTGTTTTTCTCTCACTTTTGTTGTTTTTGTTGAATAAAACACATAACCCTATAGAATTTGCCACAGTCTAGAGTTTGCTGATTATATTTTCATGGATGTACATGAAAGTACATTAAATGTTTACATTTTCACTTGTGTTTTTTTCTAGTTATAATGAGGTGAACTTGGACACCTATTCTGTAACAACATATCAGTAAACTAAATTCCCATTTTGCTGAATACATGATATGTAAAAAAAATTATTTGGTCCTATGTGTAAAGAGCATGGAAGTCACCACTCTTTCATAAAACAAAAAGCTGAACAGGCTGGAAAGCCAACTCTTGCAGGATCCTACAGAGAACAGAAGAAATTGTCATCAAAACAGATCCTGTAGACAGGCAAGTAGAGGGAGTCACAGCTTGCTAGACAGACAGTTGGGAAAACCACCAAGGGAGCCATAGCCAGAGAAATCTAAACTGTAATAGACAAATTACTGAAAGCCAAGTGTGGAAAACTCTGAAAGTCAAAATTCAGGAGTAGGTTTCTACAATATATGTGTGATTTACATCTAGAATCTCTACCTGCAAATTTTGGAGAAAAATTCTCTTAGGCTTCCAGCAAATGGGAGGTGAGGGGGTGAGCAAAACATTCTGTTCTTCCCTACATAGCCTGCACTCTGGAGAAACTAGGTGACCAGAGCCTGGACCACCGAGGGAATATTAGTAGTGCCTGACTGACCAGAAGGGAGGAGAATACCCAACCTCAGCCCATTCTAACCATCCTGTTTTACCTATGTGGGGAGAAAAAGATGAGCAACACTTGTTAAATTCATGGTCTAAACACACAAGCTCACTAAAAGACTTAGATCTGATTATGATGCTGTAGAATGTATCCCCTACCTCCACACCTCATACAACATTACTAAAGATCTATATGCAGCAGTTCCTATACACAGTACATCACATCTGGTTATCAGGAAAAAATGTACAAGGCATACTAAAATGAAAAAAAAAAGCATTAAAGGACAGAGCAACTATCAGACCCAGACATGGCAGAGATGCTAGGATTGTCAGATTAGGAGTGTAAAACAACTGTGATAATATGCTAAGGGCTCTAAAGGCTAGAGCAGGCACTATGCAAGAACAGGTGAGCAATGTAAGCAGAGAGATGGAACTCCTAAGAAAGAACCAAAAAGAAATGTTAGAGATTTAAAAAGAAAAGAATTGTAGTTGAAATTAAAAATGCCTTTCATAATCCTCTAGTCAACTAAACATGGCTGAGGAACAAAGCTATAAACTACAGGATATATCAATAGCATTTTCAAAAACAAAATGCAAAGGAAATAAAGATGGAAAAGCACAGAAGAGAAAATCCAAGGACTAGGGGGCAACTAAAAATAGTGTAATAATGATACTGAAAAGAGGATAAAAAAAGAAAGTAACTGAAGAAGTATATAAAACAATAACCGAGAGTTTCTTAAAGAAAATATTGGACACTAAACCACAGATCCAGGAAGTTCAGAGAAACCTAGCAATATAAAAGCCCCCCAAAAAATTCCCTTGGCATATCATTTTCAAACCACAGAAAAGGAAATATGAAGAAAAAATTCTGAAAGAACCAGAGGAGGAAGTAAAACACCTTAATAATAAGGGGAAAGACATAAGAATTGCATCTAGTATCTCAGAAATCATTCAAGCAATAAGAGTGCGGAATAAAAATTTTAAGGTATTCAGAGAAAAAAAAAAAAACACCAATTCCACCAACCTCCATATGCTGTGAAATTATCATTCAAATACTTAGGAGAAATAAAGACTTTCTCTGAAAATAAATTAATTTAATTCAGCAAAATTTTCCCAGTAGGCCTTTCTTGCAAGAATGTTAAAAGAAGTTTTTTAGAGACTAAAAACAATATACAACAAAAAACTTGCAACTATATAAATAAAAAGCTTCAAAGGAGTAACAAGATAAAAACATTTTTCTTTTTTTAAAGATTTTATTTATTTATTTTTAGAGAGAGGGTAAGGGAGGGAGAAACAGGGGGAGTGAAACATCAATGTGTGGTTGCCTCTCATGCTCCCCACTACTGGGAACATGGCCTGCAACCCAGGCACGTGCCCTGACTGGGAATGGAGCTGGTGACACTTTGGTTTGCAGGCCTGAGCTCAATCCACTGAGCCACAACAGCCAGGGTCTAAAACATTTTTCTTACTTGTAATGACCTGACAGGCAACAGTTTGTTCAAATTAATAACAGCAAAAATGTATTAAATTATGTATACTTTTATATGTAAAATATATATTTATATATAGGTAAAATCAATGCCAGCAAAGATACAAGGGACAGGAGAAAGGAGATTAATCCAACTATATCAATAATCACTTCAAATGTCAATGGTCTAAAGGTACCAATTAATAAAAGACAGATTGCCGGAGTGGCATACAATAAATCCCATCTCCAGGCCTACCTCAGATATATTGCAGGTTTGGTTGCAGGCTACCACAATAAAGTAAGCAAGTCACACAAAGTTTTTGGTTTTCTATTGCACATAAAAGTTATGTTTACACTATACTGTAGTCCATTAGGTTTTATAATGTCTAAAAACAACGTTCATGTCTTATTTTAAAAAAATGCTATTGTTAAGAATTCTTACCATAATCTAATCGTCCAGCAAGTTATAATTTTTGCTGGTAAAGGGCCTTACCTTCAATTTGCAAAACACACAATCTCTGTGAAGTACAATAAAGCAAAGTGCAATAAAATGTGGTACACTGGTATATGTTGCTTAAGAGAAGCCCACTTTTTATATAAAGACAAATAGAAATAAAAAGTAAATGGACAGAGGAAAATATACTAACACTATACGAACATTATACTAACACTAATCAAAAGTAAGTAGAAGTAGTTAATTTCAGACAAGGCAGACTTCAAAATAAGGAAATATATCAGGATAAAGAAAAGTATTACATAATATCAATGAGTCAATTCTCTAATAAAATATAATAATATTTAATGTGTATACACCTAACAATAAAAAATCAAAGTGAAGCAAAGTCATATAGAATTATGAAGAAAATAGGTGAATCTATTATTATGGCTGAAGGCTTCAAAAACCCCCTATCAGAAATGAATAGATTCAGCAGTCAGAAAATCAGTAATGACATAGTTGAACTCAGTGACACCATCAATCAACTAGATATAATGGACATCTATAAACTACTGTATGTGACCACAGCAGAATACACATTTTCTTCAAGCTCACATGGGACATCACCAAAATAGACCCCATTCTGGGAAACACACAAAAAAGAACTTACCAATTTTTTAAAATTAAAAATTATATCATCTGCCCTAAGGTCACAATAAAATTAAACTAAAAATCAGTAATAGAGAGATAACTGGAAAATTTTCAAATATATGGAGATTATACAATACAATTCTAAATAATACATGGGTCAAAGAAGCAATCTCAAGAAAAATTTTAAAATACTCTGAACTAAATTAAAATGAAAAAAATACTTATTCAAATTTGTGACATGTAGTGAATGAATGGAAATTTACAGCATTGAATAAATGCATATGCTAAAAGAGAAGATAGATCTAAAGTTAATGATCTAAGTTTTTACCAAAAACAAACAAAATAAACAAACAAAAAATTAAATCTGAAGTAAGCAGGAGAAAGGAAATAATAAGAAATTGAAATCAGGAAATTAATAGAGAAAATTAATAAAACTAAACTAAAACTAAATTAATAAAACTAATAAAGCTGCCTGTTTGAAAAGATCAATAAAACTATAGGCCTCTAGCCTAGCTAACTAAGTAAAAAGGGAGAGGATACAAATTACTAATATCAGAAATGGAAGAATAGATGCCCCTACAGATTCCATGGATATTATTAAAATATAATAAGGCACACTGTGGACAAATCTATGCCCACACATTTGATAACCTAGATGAAATGGACCAATTCCTTGAAAGACAAAATCTGCCAAAATTCATAAAAGATGAAATTAATATTCTGAATAGGTCAATATTTATTAAGAAAATTGAATCAATAAATAATAACCTTCCAAACAGAAAGCACCAGGCCCATAAGGGTTCACTGGTAAATTCTACCAAACCATAAAGGAAGAAATTATAGCAATTTTCTACAATCACTTTTAGAGAAAAGAAACAGAGGGAATACATTCTAACTTATCCTATAATGCTAACATTACCCCAATACCAAAACCGGACAAAGACATTAAAAGAAAGTAAACCCTAGACCAATATCTCTCATGAGCATAGATTTAAAAATTCTCAGTAAAATACTAGCAAATTTAATGCAACAGTGTATAAAAGGAATTATACATCATGACCAAATGGGGTTTATCCCACATATGCAAGGCTAGTTTAATATTCAAAAATTAATTAATATCATCTACCACATAAATAGTTTAAAAAGAAATACATCACATAATCTTATCAATGAATACTGAAATGCAACAACCTTTCATGATATAACATGGAATAGAAGGAAATTTCCTCAACTTGTTAAAGACTATCTACAAAAAAACAAAACAAAACAAAACAAAAAACCCTGCAGCTAGTATCATACCTACTGTTGAGAAAAATAAGATCATTCTGTGAGTTCTAGCTATTGCAATAAAACAAGAAAAAATAAATGGTATACAGATGGAAAAGGAAGACAGAACTTTGTTCACAGATGACATCATCTATGTAGAGAATCTGAAAAAAAATGACAATGTTGTAGAACTAATAAATGATTATAACAAGGCTAAAAAATGTTAATATACAAAAATCAATTGCTTTCTTGTTCTAGCAATGAACAAGTGGAATTTGAAACTGAAAAGAATGATGATGTATGACCTAGTAAGATTTTTTCTGTTTATCCAATGTTCCAAAATCAACATAATTCATAGTATTAACAAGCTGAAGATGAAATCAATGGTGATTGTAACCATTGATGTCCAGTGTTTTTAAGAAATACTACATATATTCGTAATGAAAGTGCTCAATAAGTTAGGGATAGAGAGAAATGACCTCAATTTAATGATAAAAGACTGAATGGGTTTCTCTAAGACTGAGAACAAGGCAAAGATATTCACTCTCACCATTTGAATCCAGTATACAGCTGGATGTTCTAATCAGTGCAATAAGGCAGTAAAAAGATGCAAAAGTACATAGATAAAAAATCAAGAAATAAAACTGTCACTATTTGCAGGTGAGAAATAATGACTCTCTACATAGAAAATTCCAAGGAACCTATACAAAAAATCCAGACTTCTAAAACTGATGAGGGATTCAGCAAGGTCAAAGAATATATAATTTACTAGTAAAACAAACTGTATATCCAAATGCTAATAATCAACATATGGAAATCAAGATTTAAAACATTATACCATTTATAGATTGCTCGAGAGAAAATGAAATGATTATTTATACACTCAACAAACCATACACAGGAACTCTGTGCTGGAGACTACTAAATGCTCATTAAAGAAATCAACAAAACCTAAATAAATGGAGAGACATACTGTGTCTCAGACTGGAAGACACAGCATGGTAAAGAAATTGATTGTTCCCAAATTGATCTATTGTTAATGCAATCTTATCTAAGTCAAAGTACATTTTTAAATAGGCATAGACCATTTTATTGTACAGCAGAAAGGCATATGCCCTGTAATAGCAGAAGCAATCTTGCCAAAGAATACAGTTAGAGGAACTGCTTTATCCAATATTAAGGTATACTACTAAGCTGCAGAAATAAAGACATTTTTGGTATTGGATAAAGAACAGACACACAGGTCAATGCAACAGAAAAAGAATCCAGAAATAAACCCACAAAGAAGTGTTAACTGATTTTTGACAAAAGTACCAAAGTAATTCAATGGAGGCAAGATAGCCTTTCAACAAGTGAATCGGAACAGTTTTACACCCACAGGTAAAATAATAAACCTTAAACTAAACCTCACACTTTATACAAAATCAATTTAAAATAAATCATGGACTTAAAATACAAAATATGAAACTATAAGGCCTTTAGAAAAACACATAAGAGAAAATATTCAGTATCTTGGACTAGGCAAAGAGTTGTTAGACATAATACTAGAAGCTTTAGCAGTAAAATGAAAAAATTGATACAGTAGACTTCATCAAATATAAAATGCTTGATCTTAAAATTTCATGTAAAAGAATAAAAAGGTAAACTTTGAAGTTGGAGAAAAACCACCTATGGTAGGTTGAGTAATCTCACCTCCAACAATCTTTCAGTCCTAATCCCAGGGGCCTGTGAATTTTACCTTATATGGCAAAAGTGACTTTGCAAATGGGATGGAAAACTTATCTTGCGTTATGGGAGGAGGATTATAGGAGGCAAGGTAATCAATGGCTCTTACAAAAGGGACATAGGAGGGCCAAAGAGGGGAAGAAAATGGGATGATGGAAGTAGAGATTGGAGTAATGATGTCACAGTGCAAAACATGCAGGTGTCTTCTAGAAGCCAGAAGAGGTGAAGAATAGATTTCCCCTCTCTAGACTTCAGAAGGAACCATCCCTACTGATACTTTGGATTTAGCTGTATGTGTCTCATTTTGGACTTCTGATCTTCCAAAATGTAAGACAATGAGTTTATAGTGTTTTAAAACACTAAATCTGAGATAGTTTGGTATAGCAGCAACATAAAAAGATGGTCAGCATCATTAGCCATCAGAGAAATGTAATTTAATAACATAATGAAAAAGATAAAATGAGATGTCACTATATATTTACCAGAATGGTTTATATTTTTTCAAGTTACAACACCAAATGCTGGCAAGCATGCAACAAAAATGGATCACTCATACATTGTTGATGGGAATGTAAAATTTCCACTCTGGAAAAAAAAATTTCACTTTCCTATAAAAATAAACATGCAGTTACCAATGACATAGCAATTGTACCTTTGGGCATTTGTACCAGACCATTAAAACTTACATACACACAGAAATCTGTAAATGAGTGTTTATGGCGGCTTTATTTGTAATAATAGCCAAAAGCTGTAATCAGCCCAGATTTCCTTTACCAGATGAAAGGTTAAACAAACTTCAGCACATATGCAATGTTATATTACCCAGCAATAAAAAGAAATGAACTATTGGTACATGCCACAGTTTGGATACATCTCCACAGAATTAGTTTAGATGAAAAAATTTTTTTCAAATGTATTTTAGTATATTTTTTATAACACCATGTATCCCCTTTATACCTTCTTCTACCTACACCCACCCTCTACTCTCTGCAGCCACCATGCTATTGTCCATGTCCATGAATCCTTTTTTTGCTCTAGCCCTCACCCACAATCACCCCCAAGCTGTCAGCCTGCTTTCTATCTATGAGTCTGTCTCTATTTTGCTTATTACTTGATTATTCATTAGATCCCATATATGAGTGAAATTACATGGTATTTATCTTTCTCTGAAGGACTTACTTCACTTAGTATAATGTTCTCCAGGTCCATCCATTGCTGTTGCAAAGGGTAAATTTTTCTTTTTTCTTTTCTTTTTTTATGGCAGAGTAGAATTTCATTGTGTAAATGTCCCATAGTTGTTTTATCCATTTATCTACTAATGGACATTTGGGCTGCTTCCATATTTTGGCAATTGTAAATAATGCTGCAATGAACATAGGAGTGTTTATATTCTTTTGAATTAGTGTTTTGGGTTTCTTTGTCTAAATTCCCAGAAGTGGAATCACTGGGTCATAAGGCAGTTCACTTTTAATTTGGGGGGTAAGTCCATAGTACTTTCCACAGTGTCTGCATCAATCTGCATTCCCACCAACAGTGCAAAAGGGTTCCTCTTTCTCTACATCCTCACCACATCTTTATAATCAAACAATATTTGATAGAGGAAGCAAGCACATACATGAGCTAAAGATAGTTTATTCAATAAATGGGGTTGAAAATATGACAGATACTTGCAGGCAAATGAAATTAGGCCACCTTCTTACACCACACATAAGAATAAATTCAAAATGGATTAAAGACTTAAATGTTAGACCCAAAACCATAAAACTCCTAGAAACAAACATAGGCAGTAATATCTCAGATATTACTCATAGCAATATTTTATCTGCTATAGCTCCTCAGGCAAGGGAAATCAAAGGAAAAATAAACAAATGGTGCTACATCAAACTAAAAAGTTTTTGCACAGCAAAGAAAACCATGAACAAAATAAAAAGAAAACCAACTGAATGGGAGAACACATTCACCAATACATCTAATAAGGGGTAAATATGCAAAATTTATAAAGAACTTACAAAACTCAACCCTAAAACACAAACAGCCCAATTAAGGAATGGGCAAGGACCTGAAAAGGCACGTCTCCAAAGGGGACATACAGCTGGCCAATAGACATAATGAAAAAATGCTCAATATCACTAATCATCAGAGAAATGCAAATTAAAAGTACAATGAGATATCTCACACTGGTCAAAATGGCTATCAGTAGAGAAAGAAAAGTCTTAAAATGTTATACACTAACATAGGATTCAGTAATATAACATTTTTGAAATGATTGAATTTTAGAAATGGAGGAGAGATTAGTGGTTGTCAGATGTTGGGAAGGGGTGAGGAAAGTGTATATGATCATAAAAACAAAATCCAAGGGATCCTTAAGATGATGAAACCGTTCAGTGTCTTGATCTCTTTGGTTGATACATAGACCTAGATGTGATAAAATTGCATAGAATTAAACATGCATGTGTGCACACACACAAGAACAACTGGAGAAATAGAAATAAAATCATTGTATTGTATCAATGTCAACAACCTGGTTGTGATATTATCACTTTTCAAAATGTTAACACTGGAAGAACTGGTTAAGTGTTCACATACATAGAATATTTCTGTATTAGCCTGATGACAACATGTGAATCTACAATTATTTCAATAAAAAGTTGTATTCATAAAATGCCATTGTAAAAGTGACAATGCATTCAAGTGAACAGCTTTATCTCTCCTTTGGGATCTAGAATCTATAATGAGAGGTCTTATTAAATGCCACCGAGTGGGCTCTGACTCCTGGCTACCTTATGAATGAGTGAGCTGTCTCATCATGGGGTTTTTAAGGTAAGAAAGATAAAGAAACATAACTATTGACCCAAAAAATCCAACATTGCTCTCTGACTGCCTTCTGCTGCATAGTGTGTGGGCTCGACCCACCTGTGTTCAGGTCTGCGTGTCACAAATCATCAAACACCTATGAAACGTGAGCACCCCCTCGGGGATAACGAGAGCATAGGATTCTAACTCTAAGGTATGTGGAAATACAATTTCTTCTGCGTTTGTGATTCTAATTTTTAACCTTTTGTGTTTATATATTTTACCTTATTATGAAGGAAGTTTGTTTGCCAAGACTTTGCCGATAATTACCAGTAACTTGTTTCCATAGGCTAGAAAACAAACATGCCAATGGAGAACAAATTAGGGTGAATTTTTGGGGGTGGCAGTGACTTAAGCTAAGAATCAACCCCATTTTTATTTTAAAACATTTATTTTTTCCCATATTGATTGGACATCTTCAGGAAAAACCATACTTAAGATCATTTTTATATCCCACAGTGCTTGGCATAATGCCATTCTTAAACATAATAAGTTGTTAAATATACATTTACTGACTCTGTTCCTAATTAACCTATTATATAAACTGTATAGCCATAAAAATACAGAAAAGAAATGAAAACACATGTAAGCAGTCTTTATAGAACATTTTATAAATAGCTGTCTCAAATTATTAGTCATAAATACAAACTTCATTTAGCATATACATGTTATAGGAAGACAACAGAGTAAAGACATTTTGGAAGCAGTAACATAGACTATGGAAAAATGTTAATAACCCACAACCCCAATATACAATTTGAAACTTAAAAGTGAAATAAAATAAGCAATTATATCCATCTTGCAATGGAACGTGATGTTTTTAAAGAGCTTCATTTTTCTTTTTCAATATAGACTATCATATTTACATTTTTTCTAAGATTCTCATTAATATTATTGAGTACAGCTTCAAAACACATTGCACAGTGAGCATGCCCCACAAAAACACCTCTCACAATCTGTTAACCTATGCATTCTGTGACTAAAATGAACATAACCTAAATAACTCAGTGTATAACATGCTTGTTTTCTGACTTGAATTGTTGAATAAATAAAATACTGCAAATTAATCTATATAAATATATACACCAACTTCTACATTAAAAATAAAATGATGTATGTCAATTCACAAATCGTCCTCTGTACAAGAAGGGCAAGGAAGGCCCAAGGAAATAGGCCACTCTAGATTGGTAAGTGGCAGATTTAATAAGTAAGGGAATTTACACAGGAGGCTTGTCTTAGGTGACCTAAGACAATTTGATCTCCTATCCACGTGCCAGAATTTTACAAGTTTATATAGTGGTCTTAATGCAATTCAGCCACTGATACCATCCAGATGGTTTGAACAATATATCCATTCCTCTTGCCCCAAGTGATGTGGCTCAGTTGGTTGTTCGTCACTGACTAAGCAAATCCTCCCTGGTTCAATTCCCCATCAGAGCACATTCCTGGATTGTAGGTTCAGTTTCCAGTCAGGGAGCATAGGAGAAACAACCAATCGATGTCTCTCTCCATCTTGTTTTCCCTCCATTCCCCTGTCTCTAAAAATAAATAAATAAAAATCTTTTAAAAAATGTATTATTGGTCTCTCAAGACTGTGTCCTTGAAAATGGCTCCCACTGTGGAAATGGTGGACAAACTCAACATTCCAAGAACAGGCTAGTGGGTAAAGAGACTCCATTTTCCAGAGTTCAACTCACAGGTAAATCTGTGGTCACAGTCCTCTCAATGATCTCTTCCAATAGTGTATTTGGAGTCCTAGAAACAAGAGATGAACAACCCATGTTGGGTAGTCATTCTGATTTTTTAAAATTTTATCCCAGTGATGGTTTACCTTGCTCCCAAATTCATGATTGTAAGCACACTCTTTCCTTTTCTAGTACACACAAACAGATGTTTCTTTTTATACTGGGTATTATATATTGCTTGTGATGTGAAAATAAGACATCTGGCAAAGAAGATGCAGAAAAGAGATAAAAGTATATATGACTAAATGGAAAAGAACCACTTATGCCAACCTGGAGGACATACCTTTTCAGGCAGACAGAGAGAGCTCAAGGATTTTCTGCATATAAAGACAGACTTAATCACTAAGCAAAATTTATCATCTTTCATACTATTTGTTTGCAGAAAGCAAGATAAAAATATATGTATATATGTGTATATATATATATATATATAATTGAAAGAGTGTAGAAATATTTAGGGAATTTATTTTCAAATCTGTGGAATGATTTTTAGTGAAACTATAATTTCAGAAGATAAAAAATTTAGAATCATGAAAGTCAATTTGATGACTGGAGGTAAATTTATTAATTTTTCAAGTTTTAAAGGCTATTTTATATTGACCCTGAAAATGTGTAGTCTATGTAATAAAACATCCAAAAGAATATCATTATCTCTACTTTGTTTCATAACTGAAAGATAAAGAAATCACAGTTTCAGTGAATGCTTCTCCTTGGAAATAGCAAGTAACTTAGTAATGCAAGTGACAATATGATAAAGAAAAATAAAAATGCCCAAGTAATATTATGAAGAAAGAGTGAATTAGTAACTATTGCACAAGTACATTTAACAGTTATTGAACAATAATCTAGTAGAGCACAGTAATTGAGAGTGTGGCTCCTAGGGTCTGGCTGCATTCATATTTCAACGCATCACTTATTAACTGTGTGACGCTGCACAAGTATGTGACCCTTCTGTCTCACTTTATTTCTTGTAATATAGGTATAATGTAGTGTACTCTTTCAACTGATTGGGTTGTTATAAAGATCATGTAAAATAATCTGCATTAAAAAATTTGGAATAGTTTCTGACACATAGTAGACTTGATAGGTGATTGTTGTTACGGCAGACCATTGTCTGATCACAGAATAAGGCAACATAAAGATGAAGAAGGTGCAAGTGTAAGAGAAAATGCACAAAACATCGGAAAGGCAGGTCTATAAAGAGCTCTGCCAAAAATAAAGTGCTGGAAAATGATTTGGAAGAAGTTAATTACAATAGTATTTATTAAGGCAGATTTTAGAGAAGAGCGTAGTTTGAGCTGAAACTTGAAATTTAAATAGGATTTGATTTTATGGAAGTAGGAGGAAGGAAAAGACAAAAAATGCTTTCCAGGAAAGAAAAAAGGGGTCTTAGGACATAGCAATATGTCTGTGAGTGGTGCTTTTGGGGAAAAGATAAGTAATGTGGTAAATTAATTTTAAGGATTATGAACAGATAAGTTGAAAATTGAAACTGAAATTTGAAATTGTGGAGGCATTGCTTTGAATACTGTACTGTAGAATTTTGTTAGTTGTGCTAAAAATGTATATCCAGTGTTTACTGAAGATTTGTGGTCCCATGCTACATGAGAGGCTTGATTGGGGGAGGCAGTGGCCAAGGCAGGGGCTCTATTTTTTTTGCCTGATTTGCACCTAAGTAGGGTCATATGACTAATTCCTAATGACGGAATTTGAGTGAAAGTGATGTGTCACTTAACAGCATGATTAACAAAAAATGTGCTTTCTCCCCCAAGTCTTTCCCAATTTTCAGCTTGGAAGGGTCCTAGAAGTCCTGGAAGATAAGCATGCCAAAAGGTGACAGTGGAAGGAACCTGTTCTTGTTAGCCCCTATAACCTCTGTGTATGTGTGTTTAATAACAGTTAGTGTTACCTTATCTAATAACGAAAGTAATTTCAACTTTATTCTTATCATCCACTGAATAATTTATGAGCAGAACTCAAAGTGTTATAGAAGAAAGCCGGTTCTGATTTTAGGAAAAAAATTGTATTTATAAGTTAATAGTTGGGAGGCCACTAAGGAAGCTATTCCACTAAGTCTGACAGATTTGGAAAGTGTACAGTCAGGGAGGTGGCCTAAAAACAAAGGAAGGAAGATATTGGGAGACAATCATGGAAGGAAGGACTGATAGCACTGGCTGACTGGATGTAGAAAGTAAGAAGAGAGGGAGAAACTCTGGAGATTTGGTGTCTCTATAATCATCAATACAAGTCACAAGATAGCAAATTTGCTCTTAATTTATTATGTTGGTTAATTATAACTGCTATCAAAAAAAAGTGGTAGGGAACCTCAAAAGGCAGTGACATCTCTACCACTCAAATATACATAAAGATGCCAAGTGACCATGCACTAAGGATGTTATAAAGAGGTTTTTGAGGAATGGATTCTTATAAAAATGTAATTTCCTAAATTTCTTACCATTCAAATGTTTTGTAATTAAGTAATGATGATGAGTGGTATTGAAAACATCTCAATAATTTGTAAGAAGAATTTAAGGCAAAGTTCAAAGGACAGAAATTTATAGACTATAAATATATTTAATGTATTATTTTTGAAATCCATATTTTGTTTTAGTTCAGAAATAGGCAGGAATTGCAAGGATATTTGAAATAACATTTTATAGCATTGAAATAACCTAATTAAAAAAACTTTGTTACAGAGATGAACAGTTATAAGTCTTACGAGTGTCTATGCATATTTTCTGCTGTTTTTTAAATTAATTACCAAAAGTATGTTTTGTGATTTCTATTCAATGTACAGGTAGTATTTTGGAATACAATCTAGTACTTACCATTTCTTCACAATCCTGTCATTCTTCACAAGGTCTTTGATTTATCCACCTGTGATATTTCATCTAAGGCAGAGGAGCATTAACTCCACACTAAATAGCGTCAGGAACACTGTCTGTATGTTATTGTTTCTTCGAGTGCACATTCTGTGTCCACTGCTGATTTGCATAGCATCTGCTGTCACTTTGTGCTTCTCTGTAGTTTTTCTGCATTCTTGACAGCTGCTTCAATATAGCACTTTGCCATTGGATTGGCTGTGATGAGGAGAAGATGTGACATGTTCAGATTCTGATGACACAGCAAACTGCAAATTACCCATTGGCAAAATGAAGTCTATTGCTGGCAAATAGTCTCTGGAATTCCGTAATAGGCAATCTGGGCATTGCTGTACTCCAGCACAGCAGATGCTGTTGTGTATAACAGTTCCATTTTCTAGCAGTCAGAGTGGCAATCAGCCATAGCAAGGTATTCATGACCGCCCACTGTAAACAAACACATCCTTCTTGCTCCAAGTGACTCTGGTGATTTCATGAGCATAACAGTGTTATTTGGGTTATTGACTTGAGGTGTTGTCATTATTTTTATAAATTTTAAATTTATATAACTCTCTAAACTTTATTAATTGGTTAACATAGAGTTTCTCTAGCTTTGGCTGTACATTCAATGAGAAAAACCACTTCTGAGCTAGTGAAATTATCAATGTTAATGAGATAACCTGTATTTTAAACTATATAATTTCACTATGAGATGTAATATAACTACAATTTACTTCAAAGGCTAGAGATCCTAGAGCAATCAAGATGGAATGTGAGAAATCTGTCTTTAAACCCTGTTGCGAAAGCCTTAAAGGCCTCACTTAAATAAATTTCAAGATGTTTTAAATCCAAATGATATATTTTATTACATCCTTTTAAATACCAGAGGTAAACTTCTTGAAGGAAGTTGTCCACCATACAATATCAGATAAGTATATAATATAAAACATAAATAGAATATTGATTTTATATAAAAATAAATTATACAAAAAATGCTCTCTCCTACACAATGACATATTTTGACTCTAAACAATATTCCACTCTGAAGCTGGATAAAAAGCTTTTAAATATATATATTAAATCCCACTTACAGTTTTCTTCTATGCTAGGCCGTCTTTAAAACTAATATAGATAGGAATAAAATCAATAAAATCTGAAAGGGTGTGATTCACAACATGAAGAGAACTTTTGTGTTTAGATAACACAGAAGTTTAAAATTTTAAGGACTAGGTTGATTCAGTGGTTTTAATGATGACTATGGTAGGGGACTATGTCAAATGCCTTGCTCTAAATGTATGCAAATACCATGGGTGACATTTTTTCACAATAAGTAGCTAATTTAACAGAATTGTTGTTGTGAAAATTGACTTTATACTGACTTAAAAGCCAAAATACCTCTGTTTTGTTTTAAGTTATATAGGTAGAGAGGTTTACTCCATTTTTAGAAGCTCTGGCACACAAAATGCCAGTTATTTTAGCAATCTAAATTTGGATCACAATGGTTTAAATATTAATTAAAATCCACCAAATAAATTTGCAAAAGCAATATCTTTTGTTGTCATTTACACTGTATGCAAACAAAATTGTGCCTATGTGTTGTGGAGTGCTTATCAGTGGGTTGGCTGGACAGGAGTAACTACTTTATTGAGAAAAAATCAGTTTAAAACATAAACATAATCTCTACAATTATGTTTCAAAATTTACTAGAAGCTTCAAATAAAGTTAAAAGAAAAAATAACTTACATTTTTCTTTGGCAAAACAAATAAACCTTAGTGCAAAGTTTCCAAAGATACTAGGAAAATGATGTGCCTTATTTTACTTTACTTGTACTTTACTTTACTTGTACTTTATTTTTATATTTTTCCTCACTTATTAGGTTTTGCCTATGTTTGAGGCAGTGAATTTAGTGAATAAATGACTCATTCAAGGTAATATATTAGTCAATGACAATTACTTCAGAAACACCAGGTGAGTCTTTGTTGCTTAAGCCATATTACATAAAACATATTCCAGCTAATTCTCTGGATATCTTAGAAGTACTCAGGACTAATGCTTAGAGCAGTAGAACAAGAGAAAGAAAAGAGAGAAAGGAGATGATGGTCCCTGGTGTTTGTGGTCAATGTGCATGGTTACACGATTACAATGAGTTAGGGAAAGCTGTGTATTAGGAAAAACTTGGAAATAATGGAAAGTCACATAGTTTAGCTTCAAAGTTGATTCATACACTAAGAAGTTTAATTACTGAATTGACTTTAGTCAAATACCATTATTATTTATCTTATTTTGGTGAAACACTAAATCTAAATATAAAGAAATGAATAAATAAGATGAACCAATGAAAAATATTTATTCAAATTTTATACTATTATAGGGTTCTTCAGTCTAATTAAAACCATTATTCTTCTACCTAAAATAATTTTATCATAAAAACGTTAGAAGCATTGTCATCTATGATACTATCTTCCAGGCTCATTAAGGGTGTAGGTGGTTAACTGCTTTAGATAAAATAAAAACAAATGAAAGTGAATGACTACAATTGAGAGTCTTTTAGTCTACTTTAAAAATACAAACCAGTTGTCACTTTTGGCATTGAAAAATAGAAGTATATGTTACTCCCTACCTCTACACATCTGTCTTTAAAAAAAAAGTCCTTTAAAAGTGAAAAAAATGCAATGATTCAATACAGTGCTTTGTGTAGTATGGACATCTTAGTGATGTTAATTCTCCCTATCCATGAATAGGGTATGTGTCTTCTCGCATACTTATTTGTATCTTTCTTTAACTTCTGTCTTCAGTGTCTTATAATTTTCCAAATACAGATCTTTTACATCCTTGGTTAGGTTTATTCCTAAGTATTTTCTTCTTTTTTAAGCAGTTGTGCATTGTATTATTTCCTTAATTTGCCTGCGTGATAGTTCATTATTGCCATATGAAAATGTAACTGATTTCTGGAAATTAATTTTATATCCTGCTACTTTACTGAATTCACTTACTGGTTCTAGCAGTGTCTTGGTCAAATATTTAGGGTTCTCAATGTACAGTATCATGTCATCTGCAAATAAAGACAGTATTACCTCCTCCTTTCCAATATGGATGCCTTTTATTTCAGCTTCTTGTCTGATTGCTATGGCTAAGACTTCTAGTACTATTTTGAATAAGAGAGTTGAAAGCAGATATCCCTGTCTTATTCCCTATCTAAAGGGAAAAGCTTGTAGGTTTTGCCCATTGAGTATGATGCTGGCAGTGGGGTTGTGGGTTTGTAATATATTACCTTTATTATGTTTAGGTATGTTCCCTCTATTCAATACAACTCCTGTGAAGATACCAATGATGTACTTCACAGAACTAGACTAAATATTTCAAAAATTTACATGGAACAACAAAAGGCCCCCAGTAGCAGGAGCAATTTTGAGAAAGACAAACAAAGTTGGAGGAATCACACTACCTAACATCAAACTATACCATAAGTCCATAACAAGCAAAACAGCATGGTACTGACATAAAAACAGACACATAGATCACTGAAACAGAACACAGATTCCAGAAATAAACCCACAACTTTATAATCAATGCTTGACAGAGGAAGCAAGCATATATGATGAGCTAAAGACAGTTTATTCAATAAACATAGTTGGGAAAATTGGACAGATACATGCAGAAAAATGAAATTAGACCACCTTCTTACACCAAACACAAAAATAAATTCAAAATGGATTAAATCCTTTTAAATGTTAGACCCCAAACCATAAAAATCCTAGAAGGAAAAAACTTAGGCAGCAAAATCTCAGATATTGCTCAGCAATTTTTCATCAGATATATCTCCTCATGCAAGGGAAACTAAAGAAGAAATAAACAAATGGGACTACATCAAACTAAAAAGTTTTTGCATACCAGAGTAAACGATCAAAAAATAAAGACAACTGACTGAATGGGAGAACATATTCATCTATATATCACATAAAGGATTAGTATCCAAAATTTATAATGAACTTAGAAAACTCAATACTAACAAATGTACAATCCAATTAAAAATGGGCAAAGAACCAGAATAGACACTTCTCCAAAGAGGATATACTGATGGCCCACAGACATATGAAAAGATGCTCAACATCACTAATCATCAGAGAAATGCAAATTAAACCCATAATGAGATCTAACCTCACAATGGTCAGAAAGGGTAGCATCAATAAATCAACAAAACTTAAGTGCTGACAAGGAGGATGAGGAGAAAAGGAAACTCTTTTTCACTGCTGGTGGGCATGCAAATTGGTGCAGCCTCTATGGAAAGCAGTATGGAGATACCCCCCAAAATTAAAAATGGATCTGTCTTTTGATCCAATGATCCCACTTCTGGGAATTTATCCTAAGAAACTCCAAACACTAATTCAAACACTGAACAAAACACAAACAATGAGCACAAGCACTCCAATGTTCATTGCAGCATTATTTACAATTGCCAAGATATGGAAGCAGCCCAAGTGTCCATCAGTAGATAAGTGGATAAAACAACGATGGGACATTTACTGAGTGGACTACTACTCTAAAAATGAAGAAAATTTTACCCTTTGTGACACCATGAATGGACCTAGAGTACATTATGTTAAGTGAAATAAGCCAGTCAGAGAAAGTCAAATACCATATGATTTCAGTCATATGTGAAATCTAATGAACAAATGGAACAAGCAAAACAGAGACAGATTCATGGAAAGAGGATAACGGCTCTGTGGGGTGGTGGTTAGGGGGTACAGGGATCCAGCAAAAAAGGAAAAAGGACTCGTGGACATGAACAACAGTGTAGTGATTGCAGAGGGGAAGGGAGTACACAGGGAAGAAATGGTAATGGAAAAAAGTACAATAAAAAAGTAAATATTTCTAAATGAGCTAAAACATTTTAGAAAAATGCTGTGTAATGACATGTTATAATCATACTTCTTCAAATTATAGCACCCCAAATTCCAGCTGAGAGAAACTGAAGGCAATTATAATAAAAAATTTCCTTTAAATTGCAGGGCAGTACATTAAGTTGTATAGTTGCGTACTTTAATTGTCAATTAAATAACATGTAAAATTGTGAAGTGTTTAAAACGATGAAGTTAGAAAACAAAGACATGTGGAATTATTTCTGCAACATATTACCTGTGAGATTTTCAGTGAGTAAATTAGACTTTTAAACCATAACTTTCTTGATGTTAATATAGGAATAATTATAGAACTTAAATTTTAGAGTTATTAGGTAAATTATCTCATATAAGGCATATAAAACTTCCAGCACAGTACTTACATATAAATATATTTAAAAACTAAAACCTATTAGTCTTAATAGTCTCCAAAGTAAATTAATCTACATCTAGATTAGAGTAAAAGCATGTGTATTACATAATTTTTAATGTTGAGATTCCAGACAAGTAGAAATTAGTCTTTTTTATATTTTGTTTATGTAACTGATGTGTATGTAAATTTCATTCTTAATGTCAATTTTAAAATTCAACTATATTTCTCAAACTATTATAACCATTTCAGCCTCTTGGAATCATTATTACACTGAGTCTATCATCTGATAGATTAACCATTCTAAACTAATGAGCAAATCTTCTGTGCCTTAACTGATAGAAACCTTCAACAGGGCAGGGCTCATAAAGAAAACTCTTGCAACTTGTCACCAAAGGACTCTCCTTAGATTGGCATGACTCCATTTATCTCTCCATTTTTGCAAAGATTTTTAAAAACTTGTTATGAATTTAGGTAACCTCACTATTATCCACTATTTCTATCCTTTTGACATAAGTATAGATCATTAGATATTTTGTCTTCTAAATTGCTGAAGTCATCCCATTTTCCCCCTTTACTTCCCTCTGCCCTGTACACCTCCTCCCACCCACATTCCTCCCCTTTAGTTCATGTCCGTGTGTCATACATATAAGTTCTTTGGCTTCTATATTTCCTATACTAACCTTTCTTAAGCTTTCCCTGTGTATTTTCTACCAAGAATTTATGCTACTTATTCCCTGTACCTTTTTCCCCCCTCTCCCCTTCCTGCTCTCCCTCTGATAATCCTCCATGTGATTTCCATTTCTGTGATTCTGTTTCTGTTCTAGTTGTTTGCTTAGTTTGTTTTTGTTTTTAGGTTCAGTTGTTAATAGTTGTGACTTTGTTGTCATTGTACTATTCATATTTTTTATCTTTTTCTAGATAAGTTCCTTTAATATTTCATGTAATAAAAGCTTTCCTTTAACTTGACCTTATCTGGGAAGCACTTTATCTGCCCTTCCATTCTAAATGAAAGCTTTGCTGGATAAAGAAATCTTGGATGTAGGTCCTTGTCTTTCATGACTTGGAATATTTCTTTCCAGCCCCTTCTTGTCTGTGAGGTCTCTTTTGAGAAATCAGCTGATAGTCCAATGGGAACTCCTTTGTAGGTAACTGTCTCCTTTTCTCTTTTTGCTTTTAAGATTCTCTCCTTATCATTAATCTTAGGTAATGTCAGTATGATGTGTCTTGGTGTGTGCTTCCTTGGGTCCAACTTCTTTGGGACTCTCTGAGTTTCCTGGACTTCCTGGAAGTCTCTTTCCTTTGCC
Source organism: Phyllostomus discolor (assembly GCF_004126475.2). Classification (NCBI taxonomy): domain Eukaryota; kingdom Metazoa; phylum Chordata; class Mammalia; order Chiroptera; family Phyllostomidae; genus Phyllostomus; species Phyllostomus discolor. The sequence goes on from NC_040903.2 coordinate 86,452,883, forward strand.
AGATTGGGAAGGTTCTCCTTCATTATGCTTTCAAATGAGATTTCAATTTCTTGTTCTTCCTCTTCTCCTTCTGGCACCCCTATGATTTGGATGTTGAAATGTTTAAAAATGTCCTGGAGCTTCCTCAGCTTCTCATCATGTTTTTGAATCTTTGTTTCTTCATTTGGTTCTGGTTGAATGTTTCTTCCTTCCTTCTGCTCCAAACCATTGATTTGAATCCCAGTTTTCCTTCCCATCACTGTTGGTTCCCTGTACATTTTCTTTTACTTCACCTTTAATAGCCTTCATTTTTTTTCTTCTATTTTGCAACCATAGTCAATCAATTCTGTGAACTTCCTGATTACAAGCATTTTTGAACAGTGCATCTGGTAGGTTGTCTATCTTCTCATCACTTAGTTGTATTTTTTCTGGAGCTTTGAATGGTTCTTTCATTTGGGCCATTCTTTTTGTCTCAGGGCACCTGTTATGTAGTGAGGGGTGGATCCTTAGGTGTTCACCAGGGTGGGACAACCCAAGTTGCTGCACTGTGATGCTGCACTGTGGCGGAGGAGTCCAAGAGGGAACAGTGCTGTTTGTTCCACTCTTCAGCTTTCAATCACTTCTGCCACTACCCACAAGCAAATTTGGCCCTTCTGGTGCTGATTCCTGGGAGAGTGGGTTTGTATACATTCTAGCACCCTGTGGGTCTCTCCAGTGAACTCTTGTGAGGCTGTTTCTCCTGCTGCTTCAACACCCGTGGGTTTCTCAGTCAGAGGTTTTGAGGCTTTATTTCCCTGCGCTGGAACCCTGGGTTAAGCAATCTGTCTTGCTCCCCAGTTGTTCCTCCCAGTTTATCTGCACTCAAATATGGGACCAAACTCTCCATCAGCCACCACCAAACCCGGTCTTCCAGCCACCACCTTGCCACGAGTCCTCTCCATTCTGGCTGCCCATCTCCATCCCACCTACTGGTCTGGATGAATGTTTCTTCTTTAACTTCTTGGTCATTGGACTTCCATACAGTTCAATTTTCTGTCAGTTCTGGTTGTTTTTTGTTTTTAAATTTGTTGTTCTTCTTTTGGTTGTGTGAGGAGGCACAGTGTGTCTACCTATGCCTCTATCTTGACCGGAAGCCCCTCTGTATGACTTTTGAATAAATAGTTTCTTTCCTTTTCACCAAACTCTGGTATTGAAAGCTATAATTCCAATTCCCTGGTGGCAGTCAAAGAATCCACAGTGATAGAGGGACCCCATAACTCCAGGATCCATTCTGTAACAAAGTGATATGATGGAAAAACATTTGTGAACAAGGAAAGTACCTCTAGAACTGTGAGTCTAGTAGGGATTGTGGGCAAAAAGATAATTACAAAGTAATTAATTCAATTATGGATCAAATCATAATGGTATATAACCCAGATTGTGTATCAGGAGGGAGATGAGTTAGTCACTATTTCATAGAAAAATTAAATATTTAAACTAAAACCTGAAGAATAGGTAGAATTTAGCCTTGTTGAGAAAAAAAGAGTGCTTACCACAAAGAAAACAATATTTACAGAAACAGAATCAAAGAAAATATGGACTATATCAGAATGAGTAAGTTTCCTACAGCTGGAATGAAGAGAATACATAGGTGGGGGGAGAAAAAGGCTGAAGTAGTGAACCAGCCAAAACATGAAATACTCTGAAGGACACTGTAGCTCTTCCAATCTGTGACAGTTGCACTCAACTTTCTTCCACTCATCTTTTCTTTAGAATACTAGAAAAAGATTTAGACATTTCCATGTCATAAGCATATTTCCAATTTCCAGTTATTTTTCAGTTTTATTAATGTTTGATTTGTGATCACATCATAAGTTTAGTATATTATAATATAAACCATTAATTTATGATTTCTTTTGTTTATTCATGTATCTTATATATATATACTATATATTATGAAACATGTTATATATGTGATGGAACTATGCCTCCCAAATTCATACTTGAAGATCTAACACCCAGTACCTAAAATGTTGCCCTGGCTGGTGTGGCTCAGTGGACTGAGTGCTGGCCTGCGAACTAAAATGTAACTGCATATGGAGATAGGGCCTTTAAAGAGGTGATTAATTTCAAATAAGTCCTTTAGGGTAGAACCTAATCCAATCTGACTCCTGTCTTTAAAAGAAGAGAACATAGGACACAGAAAAACACAGGGATGCAGCACACGTAGAAAAGAGCATTTGAAATGCAATGAGAAAGTGGCCATCTGCAAGCCGGAGAGGGAGGCTTCAAGAAAACCAAACCTGCCAACACTTTGATCTTGAACTTCTAAGTTCCAGAACCATGAGAAAATAAAATTCTGTTGCTTAAGCTATACAAGTCTATGGTATTTTTTTATGGCAGCCCTGGCAAACTAATATGATGCATGTGTGAGTTTATGCATGAGTGTGCATTTTTTTTGTTCCCTGCACTGTTCTGTTTGTTAAGGATATAAAAAAAAAGAAACATCATTTTCTAAATTCTGAGAATTTAAGAATTGATAGAAGGATTATGGTAGTAAAACAAAAATTACAGAAAGGATGCTCTAAGGGAACTGTCAGAAAATTACCTCAACACAATATGCAGGAAGTCTTGGAAATGGTGATGCTTAGGCAAAATCTTGAAGGAAAAGCTGGAGTTAGCAAAATGTAAGAACTCGTTCTTGGTAAGAAAGAAAAAGATGGCATTAGCTTTCTGGCTGATCAAACAGAAGAGAGAGCATGGCAGATTTTGTGATTTGCGGCAGCATCCTGCTGCTCACACAGGTGCGTGTATAAAGGAGTGGCAGGCAGGCACCCCTTCAGTGATCTTAAAGGGTAAACTCTAATTACATTTTTTCCTATCCATAGCTTCCTTTCCATGACACTACATTTTATAATTTTCAGTATGCAGGTTGTTTTCCTTTGCAAAAAAAAAAATAAAAGAGAGAAAGAGAAACAGATTAGTAATGAATAAATCTTGTCCATCTCTGTCACCAGGTTGTTTTATGTGACCTCCCACACACAGTGATTCTAACAGCTTTTGGTCCACATTCTTAATTCCAAAAAACACATTTTGAAATATGGCAATTTTAAAATATGGCAAATGTTCAGACCTAGGCCTTCTTCCTGCCCATTTGTTCATGCTGAGGTTCTTCCTCTCAGCTTTTATTTTAATTTGTTTTAAGTTAATGATTAATGCCTACACCAGCTGTTATATGTTCTTAGTACACCCAGAAGCACAAAAACACTTACCAACACTTAGTCATAACACGGTGGGCTATTTACTTACCTTTCTTCCCTCCCCCACAATGTTTGCCTTTTGAATCAGTTCCTTTAGGCTAAGGTTTAACTTCTTTGCGCTTGGGTCAAGTGTTCTTTAGCTTTAGTCTTTATCAAAATCACCTGGAAGTTATAGTAAAAAAATGAAGATGGTCCTCAAATATTCTAATTAAAAGTAATTGAAGAAATAACATGTGAAATGAGAAATATTGCCTTGGTTTTTAACTGATCTGCAGGGTGTTTATTAATAGTGCTCAGCAGTCGGCACACTTAGAACCTTTAATCCTTTAATGTGAATATGATGGCAAGTTTTATCCTCTTTGTTCTCAAGTCTACCCCTTGTGATCACAGAACAGCATGTAAGCTGTGTTGTGTGAGCATGTCTGTTGTGTGTGTGTGTGTGTGTGTGTGTGTAGAATGGACTCACATGATTGCAGAGGCTGGCAAGTCCAAACTTGCAGAGCCAATGTCCCAGTTTGAGTCTCAAGGCCTGCAGGCTGTCATATAACCAGGAAGAGTCAAAAGTCCCAGTTTCAAGGCTGTCAGGCAGAAGCCTCTCTTATTTGAGGGAGGATCATCCTTTGGTCGTACTCAGTTTTTCAACCGATTGGATGAAGTCCACCCACTTGAAGGGGAGCAATCTTCTTTATGCAGTCTACCAACTCAAATGTTAATCTCATCCCAAAACAACATCATGGGTGTACCCAGAATAATGTTTGACCAAACATCTGGACACTAATGTCCCAGCTGTAAAGTCAACACATAAAATTAACCATCACAGTTCCCATGGGTATAATCTCAAATCCATGAAAAATTGATCTGAGATTTATTTTTGTGTGTGGTATGAAATATGATCTCATTTAACTGTTTCCTTTAGACATAATTTGGGCATCCAACTCCCCTTTTTTTGTATGCATGACTTATTTTCTCAACACTTATTTTCTCCTGATACTTCATGAGGGAATTCTAGTAAATTTACATTATACACATCTGAATATCCAACTGTAACAAAGGCCATAAATCCAGATCCTGAGTAGGTTCTGAAACTTACTTTTTCAATCTAAGAAGAGTTCCCAGAGCTGTCATAGACAGACCTATTGACATTGTCAATTTCCTTGCTTAATGAATCAACTTTTTGGCAGTTAGCCTGAGAATGGATTCCTGGTTCATATGTAGTCTTTCTTTCTTTTTTTAAGATTGTGTTTATTTATTTTTAGAGAGAAGGGGATGGAGGGAGAAAAAGGAAAAGGAACATTGATGTGAGAGAGAAACATCAATTGGTTGCCTCTTTCACATGCCCTGACTGAGGACCAAAACTGCAACCTAGGTATGTGCCTTGACCAGGAATTGAACCAGTGACCTTTTGCTTTGCAGCTTAATACCCAACCTACTGAGCCACACCAGGTGGGACTGTAGTCTTGATTTAAGCCAATATGTCAGTGGGTATGGTTAAAGAACACAGATGATCCTATACAAAACTTTATAATAATTCAAAATTAGCTGTATCTTTCTGCTACAAACCTAAACAGAGAAGGTAGAGATCCTATTTAATGTCTTATAGACTCAAATATCCATTAATTTTGTCTCAGTTATTGTTTCTTCTAAACTCTTCTGGAGATTTCAGTCAGTTTGTTCAGTTGGCATATTATACAAAACATCACTGACCCATAAATATTGTCACTGATTAAACTATACGAGAGACTTTCTTTGATTTTATAAAACACATTGTTAAGAAATATACTTACTAAAATTTTGAGTAAATTAATCTTCTCCATAGTATTACAAACCAATTAAAATCTGAGGCAGCCTTAATATAAAAAAATCCTTATGCTTTTCCCGCAGTTTGGATGTGTATCTTCCACTATGTTGTCTACTCCTCCCATTTCATTGACTCATACAGAACATTTCCATTGTCTCTAACCCCTCTCACATGATTCATTGTAAACCTAGTCTTTTCACACACCTTTGAATAGCTGGCTCCATTAATCCATGGGTCATGTATTCTAGTTTCCAGAAACCTTCACCCTCAACTGCTGTTCAGACCAATAACAGAGGAAAAATAAGCATTATGATCATTTTTGATGACATAAATCATCCCACTTCCTTTACAAAGAGCATAGAGTTGTAGCCAGTTTTAATTTTTCAAAAAATTGTTTCATTTTGCCTTCTGATAATTTTTAACAATGTAAAATTATGCTTACACATTGAACTATAAGCTACCTTGCCTGTTTCCTTTTCACCTTCATTGGCTACTTCCTTTTATCTTTTCTTTTTATTTAGGGAGCAAGGGAGGTTCTTTCTGTCTTCTTTCTTCTACTACTTTCTCCCTCCCATTTTATCATCTTTGTCTTTATGATTTTATTTTCTCTTCCCTTCTATTTTCTTTCTTCTGTCCTATATATCTTCTTTTTGCTTCTCTTCATCAAGTTTATTTAAGAAGAGAAAAAAGATTTTCCGCTGGCAAGTTAAATTACTAATACCATCTTAAGAAGAAATATTGATTGCCTAAATACATAAGCTGATATTTCAGTTACTAGTCATACAAATTTTTATTATTATCTTCATGTTTCTCACAGATAATAAACCACATTGTTGTTTCCCCCTTGGATGTGATTCGACTATGAAATCTCAGATGTTCTAGCACGTGTTGTGGTTGGAGGTGGGAATAGCTTCTTGCCAAAGTGCCATCCCCTTTTGAATTCCAGGATAAAACTGCTGCATGAAGACTCTTCCATTCCTTGAGTGATCTACTAGGTCAGACTCCCTCATCAAATCTGTCACTGTGCGTAGGTCTTTACTACAGTTAGCAGCTTAAATTCTAGTCCTTTCATTGCCATTTAACATTTCTCTGATATGATTTAAATGGATTTTCACAGTATTCCAATATCAGAGAGCACATTCTGCCAGTATAAAACATGTTAAGTAGCTACAACCACAAAACATCTAAATTTGTCCAATTTCATTTTTGGATGATTTTTCCCTTCACCTCATATGCCAAACTAAGTTGTTTGTCCTGACTACTGGTATGAAGAGGCCCCAAAGTATCCAATCTGAAAACAAGATTAATTTAATGCTTTCAACATTTTTTCATTACTCTTGTACCTCTGCATTTTCAAATGTTCAAGGTAGTATTTCACTAGACTCTGCATGTTGGCTATGATAGATACGTTTTTTTAAATATTAGAACTCATGCATACTAACCACTTGTTAATCATCCAGTTTTACAGATGGAGAGATAGCATACAGAAAATATAAGAGATTTGAAACTTCTAGAGAGTGGGCAGTTGGTTTTAGGCTCTATTAGTCAACATTAGTATACATTTAGGGAAAGTCCAGATATTATTCTAAGGTATGTTGACCACATATCAGATAATATTCATGCTTGTAATGTATTTTCTAGCTCAAAAACAAAACATCTCTTTTATAAATACATATGCTTGATACTCCAAAGTCTTTGACTGCAATACAATACATTATAGGCAATCATGGTATATTTTGCGGTCATTTGTTAGATACACATAATTTGGGGGATGTCTTAATATTAAGCTGAACCTTATTAAATCACTGAACTATTTATTGATCTAAAATTTATAAGTTATAAGTTAATGTTGTTTGATCTAATACTTGGTAATGTATAAACAGACTCTGAGACTAAAATAATGTCAAAATGCATGCCTTTTCATTTTCTAAGTGTTAAAGTGGAGATAGAGTGGGAGTGAGGGAAGGAAATATGAATTAGAAAAAGAAAAAATAATCCAAAGGGGAACACTTCCTTCACAAATGTTTCAATAAGACATTGCAACTGATGGAAAAATTAAAACCTAAATATGGCCAAGTACTTGACAATGTCTCTTTAACAGCTTATGATTGATTCACTTTAGCCTGCATGTCCTGGCTTATTTACTCCTTCCTTGAATGTCTGTAGCTTGACTGACTCCCAGTGCTTGTTGACACAGCATGTGGGCACTCGCTCCATTATCTTTAGTCTCTAAGATTACAAGATATCTAATAAAATTAGCAACCAGTATGCCAAGTACATGCAATGCAGCCAACTGGTGAAGTCTTTTTGTGTATTAAAGAGAAACTTTGTGTTCGTTTTGAAAGGAGGCTTCAGAACCCATTCTTTCATATGCAATGTCTCAGAGTTTTAGGGGCATTAATCTAAAGCTTCTCGTCTTACCCATGGGGCTTTTCTGTCTGCTGCCACAAAGAGGGAACACAAGCCAATACAGAAGCAACTCACACTGTGAACTATAAAAACACATTTGTCCTGAGGTATGACTATTTCAAATTTACAGATTTTGAGAAATTACCTATATATTTAGGAAACACATATTAGAGAATGTGAAGAGTGCTTAGGATTCAGAAGGAAATTCAGAGCGTGTTCACGCATCCATCACAGTTTGGCAATGCTCAGTTTTTGGTAAGGGTGCGTTAAGTGTTCAAAGTTATCATTTGTGAATGTATAATTCACATCACTGCCAAGATCCTCATTGTTTTCTTTATTTAAATTGGCATCCTGATTTATTCCAAACGTTTTCTGAGATGGAGCTAATTAACTCAGTTCTTGGGGTAAGAAGCTGAAATCAGAATAAAATAATTTCTTAATAGGGCTGTGACAAACTGAATTCATAAATTGATACATAGAAGGAAACATTTTAAAAGCTGTAACCATGAATTAAATGTAATATATTCAGAATCTGCCTGCATTTGTGAGAGACAAAGTAAAGAATAGATTCATAGGCAATATAGTCCAACCTCTTATGATTTTTGGAAATAATAATGAATAAGGAACTTTTTTAAAAAATTGTGAAGTTAGTTTGCAGTAGCCAAGGTTGAAATGTATGTCCCTGATTTCCAGTCCAGTGTTTTCTACAATGCAACAGAGATGTAAAATGATCGAGGCAAAATTTCCTTCTGATTCACTGAAAGCACAGGAGAAATAGGTGCTATTCTTCTCTGTAGAAAAACGTTTAAGGCTAGGGAGAACTGATTTTTATAAATGGTAAATTAGAACTTTTTTTAGTGTCCTGGTATTTCCCCCTTTGAAGGTGTCCAAGAGGGAATGCAACTAGAAAAACTACAATCAGTAAGTGGCAGTGTGCAGATGATAGGCCTGGTGTCAGGACATATGGTCTGAAGAAATGAGGGCAATACACATTTCTGCACTGTGGTTGACAGGTTAAAGAGGGAAACAGCAGAGAAAGTGTGATGGTTCATTTCAGCAGCTGGAAATGGCGTGGACATACAAACAGCATCTTGCTCATTGGTATAAAAATAGATATGATTTTTTAAACGAAGTGAATATTTAGGTGTCCATTTTTATGTCCTGACTGTGCGCAGTTGACCCAACTTTTTCTCACCCATCACAGGCACTATTGCACTAGGTGAGATGACCATCTAAAATTGATTTACCTTAAAATTAAAAAAAGAAAAACAGATCATTACAGAGCTAGGAACCATGTTTACATTTAGTTTGGAAAGAGAGATTTATGGTAAGGAGTAATTCAGGTGTGCAACACTCAGAAAGGAAAAAAATGATGAGGTGAAACATGAGTATTTTTGAAAAGAAGGAAGAAATTATACTGAAAGTTAGAAAACTGGACATATGTACTATGTGGAAGTGATGCTCTGAGTTGAACTGAAGGCATCCAAACTGAAGTCCCTAAAGTAAGAAAAGATTGACTGAAAAATTATTTTTTTGTGTTTTTTACTTTACTTGAAAAATGATTTTTAAAGATTTTATTTATTTATTTTTAGAGAGAGGGAGAACAAAAAGGAGAGAAACATCAATGTGAGACAGAAGCATCAATTGGTTGCCTCTCGTATGTGCCCCAACCAGGACAAACCCACAACCCAGACCTGTACCCTAACTGGAAATCAAACTGGGGACCTTTCACCTTATGGAACGATGCCCAAACAACTGGGCCACACCTATTAGGGCTGAAAATAATTTTTTGAAAGTATTATTTAACATTATATATGTAAGGACACATGATGACTATAAAGATTTGAAATTTGACAGATATCATGGATCTGATTTCAAAAAAAATTTAAGTATTTTTAAGATCCATTGAGTGTATGATCTAGTAAGAACAAAACCCTTATTCAGGTTGACCATAATGCTAAAGGACCAGCCAGATTGTGTTTCTGCATAATTATGCCACAGAGAATTGAAGATATCTAGCAGCTTCACTGAATACATGTACATCCTGCCGCAGTGGCTGTTTTTTCTAAAGGATCTAAAAGTATTTTGGGGTGAATTTTTTTCCAAGAGTCAAATTAGTGGCTTTTTCTAATGTGCTTTTCAAAATATGCAGCAAAATTGATAGAACAAATGTGGTGAAATTATCTTCTAGGAAATTCATCTTTTCATATGTGTTAATTTGAGCTTGCTGTCCAGACTTTAAGAAATAATATTTTTAATTTTATATTAAGAAATATTTAAAAAATAAATTTTAGTATTTACTATTAGATATTTGCCAATAGGAACTTTGGTTTTTTGCCCTCAATAAAGAAGACTCTTGGAAATAATTTATTGCCTTTTAAGGTTATATTTAAACCAATGGAAATAGGTGAGGAAGACATATTCTGTTTAGAGATTCCAAAGTGATCTCTCTCCAATTCTTTCTGTATCTTACTTTTACATCTTGTAAGACAGACCTCACAGGTCCTAAAGAGTACATGAGCATTAGCTGCAAGCTAGTCCTGCTATCAGTCCATGATCTCCAGATAAAGTACGCCATCCTGAAGATATAGTCATTTCCTCACAAGATTGCAAACTGGAATTTGCATGTTTGCACTTGGATATCTGTGCACCACTGAATCTTCACATCTCCAACTCTATCACCACCCCTGTCAGATGTGATTTGCACTTCTTTTTATTACCAGCATTTCCCAAGGAATGTATTGTATGAGGCACTTCTTCCAGTCTCTCTAGCTCTGAAATCATGATCCTGAGACTAACTGCACATTTCCCCTGACTGTGTAACAATTTTACAGCCTGGCCAGAATGCTTGCTGAAATTCTTACTGTCACATATAAGGTACAGGGAAAGCAAAAAGATTTTGACCATTAAGGAAAGAATGAAGCCTGTGGTATTTACAGTAAGACAGGAAGGTATCTAGAACATTAACAGAATAAGTTATAGAATCTGTTTTATTTGATATAGTTCTTCAGATTCCGGACCATCTGTAGGTAATTCCTAGTCTTTCCTATCTGGACTTGTAGGTATCATGACTTGGAGCATTTTCCAACAGAATCCCTGTAACCATGAGGTAGATATATTTTTTTGCAATTATCCTGGTGTCTTTCTCTCTCCTTACTGTTGCTATGCACCACAACCACTGGTTTGCTTTTTACCCATTTTTTGTCAATACAGTGAGAGAATTGCTGTGCAATTTTGTAGAGTTTTATGATTCTAACCACATATTTGGGAAAAGAAAGCCCTTCACTCTATGTGGTAACATTTCTAACAATTTTACTTACATTTTATTTAAAAAATTATTGGGCCATTCTTGACAGAGGGCATCCATTCTGACATATGTTTCATTATGAGAGCCTTTAAGGGGTTTAGGATGAGTATCTTCAGAGTAATTTTCATCTAATAATATCGGGATAATTTATACATCTAAAGCAACTTATAAACCCCAAATTAACTTCTTGATCTTGGCCACACTGTGTTTGATAGTTACGTTCAGTATCCCTATCCTAGACACAACTGTCTAGATTTTAACTCTAGGTAACTAAATCACAAGGCCTGCACTGTTAGATATTTTTTAATATAGATAGAGTGGATTGTAGAAGAGCTCTCATAGCTAAAATTGCTTTTACTCTTGGATCAGCGTCAACCAAAATGTGCTCCACTGAATGCTTAGCCTGGATAATAGTTATTTGAGGGGGGAAAAAGCTGGAAGGGGTCGGCAGAGGACACTGTCAGTGGGTTAAGAAGGTCGACACAATGCAAAACTGATGACTTCTCAGTCTGGAAAATGCAAAAATTCATTTTGATAGTCTCAAAAGGTTTATGATATGAAATGTGTTCCCAAATGAAATCACAGTATCAATGCTTTGATTTACAAAAATAAAATAATTATTCTAATAATCACAGTAATATATTTTGAAGTAGTTTTAGACAATTTCTTTACTTAGGATAGAAATCATCCTGTGCCTAGAGGATTTCTCAAAGTATTTTTTTAACATATAAGGATAATACTCTTTCTAATCCAAACAAAGTTGTCTGTAGACAAAACTATGAATACAGCAACTTCTTTGGGGCTTTTTTATTTTAATTTCTGCCCTTTTTGCATGTGATATTTCAACTCTCTTTATAACTAACACCTGTGACATTACCTTGTCATCTTGATCTATTCTTACCACAATCCCTTGACTCTATCTACATATCAGCATTCTTTGCTTAAAGTATAACCCTATGCTAACCACTCTAATGGATTTAGAAGTTTGTGGAGACTCACAGAGCTCTCTCTCTTCTTCTATCATTAACAGATCACCAGGCAAGGTCATTCACTTTCCTTTTTTTTTAACTCAAGGCAGTATTTCTAGTTAGAATTTTAAGGCAGAATTTTAAGTTAGATGCTATGGCAGGAAGACGGCTGAAATGGGAAGCTTCAGGCATGCATTCCAGTTTCAGTTCATCCAGTAAATATGTACATTTGGCTATGAGCAAATCAATGCATCTCTTTCATTTCTGCTGGATCTATCTTTATTCAACAAATAAAGATAGATCTTTATCCAATATATATTGGATACCTAATTTTAGCTCTGAGAAATCTTCTTTAATCCAATTTCTATACAATAAAATATATATAACAATGCAAGCATTGTGGTTTAGTTACTTAGAGATAGGCATTGTGGATGAACTATGATGATATTCACTATAGCATCTTAAATTAGTAAGTTAGTAAGGAACTGAGGTACACCTTGGTAGATGAATGAGAGAACAATTTGGGAGAAAGTATGATATTAATACTTTAATTTCAAAAATGATTTTGTGGGAGAAGATTAGTTATATCTTGAGAATTGCTTACCATGTAGGATTATAGTTTACCTAATAGACTAAACACAAGTTTAGAAAATAAAGAAATTACATCAAAAACATGTTTGAATATATTTGATGTTTTAGAGAAGCATTATAATAGCTCTTATGAGAAGAATCAGAATTTCATTGAAATTTCACATACAGTTGACCCTTGAACAACATGAGTTTGAATTGTGTGGGTCCACTTACATGTGGGTTTTTTTTTTTCAGTAAATATACAGTCTAGCCCTTCATATGCCCAGGTTTTGGATATGTGGACTCACCCACATATAAATTTAAAACACTATTTATTATCCACAGTTGGGAATCTGCAAATGTGGAAAGCCAACTCAAGTTATACCCAGACCATTGACTATGCGGGGGTTGGTGATCCTCACCCCCACATAGCTCAAGGGTCAACTACATTTATTTTATTGCTCATTATTGTTTTATTGCAAATTATATAACTCTATTTGTTTTATTAGGTTTTTATAACAAAGTAGGTGGTTTAAAACTACAGAAGTTTAGCCCTAGGCATGTAGTTCTTCAGTTGGTTAGAGTGTTGTCCTGATAACCAAGGTTGCAGGTTTGATTCTGGGTTAGGACACATACGGAAGTCAACCAATGAATGTATGGGTAAGTGGGACAACAAATTGATGTTTCTCTCCCCCCCATCTCAAATCAATAAAAACATTTTTTTCTTTTTTCTTCAATAAAAAAACATTTTAACATGCAGATAACTGTCTCTCATGGTTAGATAAAAACAACTGATGTGTCTGAAGATGTTTGATCTTTAAATAGAGTTCAAATATATATTATCCATAAAAAGTTATTTTTATGTTGACTTTTCTGATAATTATTTTAATTCATCCTAATTTATTATCTTGTGGTTTTATGCAAGGTAAGGAAGGACACCTTTTCTTTTCTTTCTGTCAATTCTGGAGCATTCTTGATGAGGGAGAAGCTATATACTATGTTTTTACATGGCGCTCAATAAATATTTACCGACTTAGTTAATGAATTAGAATTAAAATAAAGAGCAAATCCTTAAGGACTTCTCCAGTACATGCTGTATGTAATTAAGCCCAGAAAATGTGTAAGAACTTGCCACACCATTTCCATTTAATATATGTCATAAAACTTCTCTTCCTCCCTCTATCTCTCATTCATCTAATCTATCATCTTAGTTCAGATGTAATCCTGACTTTCTATTTTCCTGTGCTGGGAAAGCAAACTGCTTCTCAGTGTATTTCTACTGTTGTGGAGGCTCTATCACTTCCTAGGATTCGGAAATATATGGGGCTATTCAATGGATGTCATGACCCGAGATAGAAGGACATTACTGAGATTTAGACCCTGGTACCTCAGAAATGCAGGTAATGTATTACAGAATTGTACATCTTAAACCTATGTAATTTTATTAACTAATGTAACCCAAAAAATTCAATTAAAAAATTTGGTCCAGACTTGGGCATGTCAGAAGGTGAAGGAGATATTTCTTTAAGAAGATGAATGTAAGCCCTGGCTGGGTAGCTCAGTTGGTTAGAACATTGCCCAGACACACCAAGGTTGTGGTTCTGTCACCAGTCAGGGAGATGAGAATCCACCAATGAATTTATAAAACAGTAGAACAATAAGTCAATGTCTCTTCCTTTCTCTCTCTCCCCACAATTCTCCCTCTCTCCAAAACCAATTTAAAAAATACAGAAATTTATTCTTTCCGAGTTTTGTGGACTAGCAATCTGAAATCACATTGTTGGCAGGACCATGCTTCTTTTGAGGTTATTAAGAAGAATCTGTTCCATGTCTCTCTCCCAGCTCCTGGTGACTTCTAACAATACTTGGCATTCCCTCTCTTAGCTTCATCACTCCATTTCTCCCTTCATCCTTTCATGACCTTCTCTCTTTGCATGTGTTTGTATCCAAATTTCCCTATTTTTTAGAGGAATTTTGGGTCTACCCTAGTTTGGTATGACCTCATTTCTACTTGATTATATCTGTAAAGACTCTGTTATAAGTCTATGATCAGAAATTTCAGGTGGACATGGATATGAGGGGTTCTGGCTGGGGGGCTGAGTTGGTTGGAGCATTATCCAGAGGTTTTGGGCTCAATCCTCAGTTGGGGCACACACCTAGACTGTAGTTCTGAGGTAGGTAAGGGAGGCAATTGGTAGATGTTTCTCCCTCACATAGATGCTTCTTTCTCTCTCTCTCTCTTCCCTTTCCTCTATCTCTAAAATCACTAACTGTATCCTTGGGTGAGGATTTTAAAAAAAAAGAATCTGGCACTAGTGGCACTATTAAACCTAATACAGGGAGTGCAGCATGTTTAACCAAAGATCGAAAGGTTAGTAAAATAATTAGTAGAAATGTAGCAGGAATGCTCTGGATCAACAGAGCTATGTTTCTTATAATTATTATACCCATAGTTTTGTTTTTATCCCAATATAAAGATGTTCTTTTTATAAAATCATTCATACAACTCATTTATATTTAACTTTCTACTCTGCCTCTAGCATTAAACCTCCATAACAGTAGGATTTTTTCTTTTTCACAAACAACACAGCCCAGATAGTATTTTACTCATTGTAGTGATTGAAGAAATATTAATTGAATTAATGACTAAAAATACAAAAATCATACTTACTGATGCATTTGATAGGGGGTTATTATCTAAAATTTCTTTAAAAACTTATAAAACTCAATACCAAAATATAATTCAATTAAAAATTGGCAAAGGACCTGAATAGACACTTCTCCAAAGAGGGCATACAGTGGCCTGTACACATATGAAAAGATGCTCAATGTCACTAATCACGAGAGAAATGCAAATTAAAACCACAATGAGATGTCACCTCACACCTGTCAGAATGGCTGTCATCAACAAAGCAAACAAGTGTTGGTGAGGATGTGGAGAAAGGGGAACCTTTTGTACTGTTGGTGGGAATGCAGATTGGTGGTGCAACCGCTGTGGAAAGCAGTATGGGGATAACCTCAAAAAACTAAAAATGGAACTTCCTTATGACCCAGTGATTCCACTTCTGGGAATTTAGCCAAAGAAACCCAAAACACTAATTCAAAAGAACATAAGCACCCCTATGTTCATTGTAGTATTATTTACAATCACCAACAGTTGGAGACATCCCAAGTGACCATCAGTAGATAAGTGGATAAAATAACTATGGGACATTTACACAATGGAATACTACTCATTCATAAAACTACTTAGTCACACTTTTTGTATAAAAGTGTGATTTTATACAAAATTCACACTTTTATATGTAAAGTCTAAGAAAGTCCCTTTTTTGTAGATTTATAATTGTTTGCTCACTTTGGATATTTGGGTGTTTTTCTTTCTATCAAATTAAAAATTATGACTACAATTTGTGTAATTTGGTGTCCCTTAATATATTTCCTCTTTTTTTAGAATGTAATAAGCTTTATTTTATTTTAAAGATTTTGTTAACTTTTAGAGAAAGGGGAAGGGATGGAGAAAAAGAGGGAGAGAAACATCACATCAGTTGGTTGCCTCTCATACTCCCCCATCCAGGGACCTGGTCCATAACCCAGACTTTCATCCTGACCAGGAATTAAACAGGACACCTTTGATTTGCTGGACAACACTCAACCCACTGAGCCACACCAGTCAGGGCAGGAATGTAATAGGCTTTTTAAAAATTCATCCTTGGGAAATATTTTACTTTGACTTTTAAGTAGTTTTTTTAATATAATAATTATCATACTATTTCTTATAATTTTATTCTTTTTTCCTTTATTTATTTCTATGGTGTGAATTTAGTATGTGTGATTTTGATTTTTTCTTTACATCTAAAAGAACTCCCCTCCTTAATAACTTGGTTTTAATGTCACTTCTTGAAGAGGTCTTTCCTGATTGTCTTCATCAATATTAATAAAACAAGAGCATCACTGTAACAGGGTAACAATATTTTTCCTCACTATTTATCTTAAGAGAACCCAGTCTTTTCATCATTGTAGCCAGTGATTCTCCATTCACATTGATAGGATCTTGGCCTACTGATATTTCATCTCATTTATTCCATCTCTCCTTTTGCTGTACAGATTTATTTCTTAAGGTCATTTTTTCCTACCACGTTAAATTCCTGAAGCAGATATTGCTTTTTTCAATAAAATCAATTTTAAGGTGTATATTTCATGTGGGTCTTTTTAGTAAAAGTACCTTCTCTTAAATAGTATATGGCTTTTATAAAGTACCCATGTGTTTGTTTACACAAATGTATGTGTCTCTGAGTATTTATACCAGAATGAGATGAGACTGATCTAGATCCTGATAGAATGTGTGAAATGTCGTTAGTGAACAGAAAGAAATGTCCTTACAACAGAAAGAAAGGAAGAAATGGAAGAAGGGAGGAAGGAGGGTCAAGATTGAATTCATTATTAGTTCTAGAGTCATGTCATTCTTATTATGCCACATAGTCTGTTATAGTGTCTTTTAGAATTAAAACTCAGTGTTTGCACTGGAAGAAATTTCAGGTTTGACAGGACTCAGTGTAAACCTTTTCACTATAGATTCTAGTGCCTTTCATTGTTATCATGACTTTCTCTTCCTTGTAAGTTAAAAATCAGAGAGCGTGATACTGTGGACGAAATAGGGAGGGGCCGTAGGAGGAGTTTGCAGAGGCAAAGGTAACAGTCTAGAATGAGATTGACTGAGAAGCAGAATGCCTTCAGAACGCATGGAACTAGGGGCAAGAAGATTTGAAATAGAAGGGCTTTCAGGTGCTGGCTCAAGCTCTCTGGCTAAAGGACCGGCTGGCTCTCTCTGGGCTCGGGTGCTTCTTGGAGGATGCCTGGATGATCGTGCTGCAGCTGCCCAGATTTCCCTACAGACAGTATTTTGGATAGGATGGAACTCGAGGCACAGCCTCAGATTGGGCTGGCTGGACAGAGGGTGGCAGGGTTATTCTCCTTTGGGTGACCTACAGGGGACCAACTCTAAGGCAGAAGCCTACCATTCTTCCCAAGTTGTTCATCTACCCGTCTCAGGTTAAGTGATTGTGTTAGACCAGCAGCAAAGAAACACATGGTCTACCCAACACTCGCTACGGAGCATTATCCAGGCCAAGCAACAGTACCTTTTCTGGGAGATGGCAACACAATTTAAGAAGGAAAAGAAAATCTTCAAATGGAGGATGGAATCTTAAAGAGAAATGATCTCACTATGTACTAGGCTTCAAGGAACTCTTAAGTTCAGCTTTTAGTGATTCTGGCGTCAGTATATTCTTAGCTACTAGAAGACAAAAATAACAGGGAATTTACCTTACTTAACAAAATCACCAACAAAGACATATCTTTCAAATTAATAAATATGAAAGTCTAAAAATAGCAGTTGTGTTTAAGATATGCTCTTTCAAAAAAACATCCTAACTTTAATAATGATTTATATGAAAAACTGCCATGTTTTCAGGGAACTCTCACAAAGATTTTAAATTTAGATGTTTAAAAGAATTTCTGAGAAGTATTTGATTAGAAATGTACTTTTATTGAGCACGGGCTGTGAACCAAAGTGTTGCAGGTTCAATTCCCAGTCAGGGTACATGCCTGGGTTGCAGGCCATGACCCCCAGCAACATCACATTGATGTTTCCCTCTCTCTCTATCTCCCTCCCTTCCCTCTCTAAAAATAAATAAGTAAAATATTTTTTTAAAAGAAATTTACTTTTTCTTAAATTCATGCTTTTTTATTTCCATCTTTAGGAAGGGTTTTCTCTATCACTGAAGTAAATATATTGTAACTGAAAAATACTGAGTTAAACAAATAAACTCAAGGTATATTGCATATTTTTGTTCAGTGTTCAGAGCTGAAATGGTTGAGCAATAATAGAAAAGCTGAGTATTTCTCTTTTCTCACCATTGAAACTCTGCTTTACCTTCAGTGAATTACCCCAAAAGGAACAAAAAAGGGGGTTACTTTATTAAATACTGAATACTATACTAGAAAATGTGTGTGTGCATATGTATGTCAGGAACCAAAATAACATTGTGAAATTAGCAGTGTTATTATTTCCATTTTACAAATGCTGATATGAGACAATGTTGAACAACTAAAAATTTACCAAAGCTCATTTAGCAACGAAGTTATGGAACTGAGATGCAGACTCTTATCTTTATAAATCCAAGTCAGTTACCTAAAACAAATAACACAAAGTCCAAAAGCAATTTAAAAAAAGAAAGAAAAAAGATCACCTATTTCTTTTCAGGTTATATTCCTAAGTATATGTAGGCCCTAAAAGTTTTATATGCTCTTAAGCTTTAGTCTATGATGATTATATCTTCTTTCATTTTGCCAGTAATCACAGCAAAAAACACATTGATTTAATTTCAGTTTAAATAAATAATTGATAACAATAATAGAAAAATGGGAGAAAAATATAAAACAAGAACTTTTCCAAACATAATAGTTTCACTGATATGGATATATGACAGTATGTGAAAAAATAAAAAGGTAAGAGATCAAGAATTCTTTTGTTATAGAAGAGCTCTTCCCAAGCTTTTCTTTTTCACATAAGATAAAAAGCAAATGTACTAAATTAAGGCATGTAAGAATTAAATTAGATCTTAATACAGCAGCTGAATAAGTACATGCTGGTTGAGCATAATATATATATAAGATCTTGAAAATCATTTTTAGATGTTTTCATTTTTTTGCTTTACCTTTAATTTTACTATAACTTGTTAAACTGAATAAAGGAAGGTTTTCATATTTATTAGAATAGATTTTCTTCACATGAAAAGAAAATGTGTTTTGTTTAAAATAGAATAGATGCATAATCACACTGCTATAACTAACAATTGAGGAAATAATTTGAAAATTAAAAATTGATACTTGAACAACATAAAAAATATATTTTTCTAAATAAGAAAAATGCCTTTTTCAAATAGTATATGCTTTAATGTAAAGGTACTTATAAAATAAAATCAAAATAAATATAATTGTTATATCTTTCTGATATGTTGACTTACATGAAATTTTTCTTTTTGTCTCTAGTAAAGTTTATTGTCTAAGTTTCTATTTTATCTAATATTTATATACACACTCCAGTTTTCTTATGGTTTTGCTTGTATATCTTTTTTTCCTGACAACACATTGTTGAGTTTTTACTTTTAAATCCAATCTCTGATTTTTAATTAGGTTTCTGAAGCTATTTATATTTGATGCAATGTATTTATGGTTACATTTCATTTATCATTTTACTATTTGTCTTCTGTAGGTCTCCAGTCTTCTTTTCTCTGTTTCTAATTTTTTTAGTGCTAAATACATATTTTTGTGTATTACTTTAATTATTTTATCCTACATTTTTTGGTTTTTTTCTTAGTAGATGATCTAGAGATTACAATATGTATTTTAATTTATTTCAATGCAATTCATAGTAATACTACCTTCATTCTGATATCACATAATAACTGCTTCATTATAGCTTCATTTTCTCTTTTCCACCATTATTGTCATATATTAAGTCTATATATGTTATAACACAGCAATATAATGTCATAATTGCTTTATACATTCTGATATTTTTTTATTATAAAAAGAAATTATAAAAATGCATCTGTAAAATCTTTTTTACAGCCCATACTTATCATTCATGCATTTCTTCTGAAGGATTTCAGTGCTCTCAGGTGTCATTTCCTTTTCACTTGAAAGACTCCTCTGGCATTTACTGTATGGTAAGCATATTAGTAATAAATAACCCCATTCTTTACTTTCCTGGAAAACCTGTATTTTACCTTCTTTTGGAAGAATAGATTTCCTGGATATAGAATTCTTTGTTGACAGTTTGCTCTCTTTTTTTATTTTGTTTTATCTTTTTTAACTTTTAATATCATTCCACTGCCTTCTGGAGTCCTATTTGATTCTGATGGTAAAGCAGCTATTGACTGCACTGTGCAAAACAGGCCATTTTTTTTCTTGCTGCTTTTGATTTCCTTTTGTATTTGACTCCAAACAGATGGACTATAACGTGGCTTGGTATAACTACTATTTTGTATTTGTCCTATTGAGTTTTGTTGATTAATAGTTTTCATTAAATTTTGGAGGTCTTTTTCTAGTACTTTCACTGGTTCTTTTTTCTGTCATCCAGAACATGCTGTTGAGTCTCTTTTCATTCACTCTTTTTCATTTCAGTGTTTGCACTCTTTGATTCCAGAACTGTTATTAGCTTATTTTTCATAAATTCTATGTTCTTATTGAATTTTTTATCTATTCATCCATTATCATCATAATGCCATAATTTTCCTTTTAATTTTTACAGTAGTTTACTTTTAACACATCTAAAATAGCACATTTGAAGTATGTTTCTGCTAAAATCAACATTTGTGGATACTCATGGACAGTTTCTATTAACTGTTTTTTTTCAATTCTCAAAAATGTGTCATGGTTTTCTGTTTATTTGCATCTTATAAATTTTTAATACCAGGTTTTTTTACAAATAACTTTTATCTATAGAAAATAATATCCATACCTATATGTATCTATTATAATCCTACAGGAATATATTATAGTATCTCTGGATTTTAAAAATTTGCCCCATTGGTAGCTGACAGTTTTGGCTGTATATTTCTTTATTTTGCTTTTTAAAACTTGCCTGGACATAACCTGTGACATATGTCTCCATTGTAATATATGGTCACTCATGTCTCTGCTCAGAATTCTTGAATTATCTTTGTTTTGTTTTAATTTGGCTTCCTAGGAGGTGGCCCTGCATCTGAGTAACTTAGTGGTCATTGAATGATTGCCAAGAAGTTGTTCTTTTTTTTAAGATTTTATTTATTTATTTTTAGAGAGGGAAGGGAGGGAGAAAGAGAGAGGGGGAAACATCAATGTACGGTTGCTGGGGGCCGTAGCCCACAACCCAGTCTTGTGCTCTGACTGGGAATTGAACCTACAATGCTTTGGTTTGCAGCCTGTGCTCAGTCCACTGAGCTACGCCAGCCAGTAAGAAGTTGTTCTTAACAACTTGAACAGATAAGGTTTCTGTCCTTGGAAGATGGACCTGAGTGTGGGTAAGAAAATACATTCAATGGTCAGGCCATTTTCAAGTTGCCCAAATTTTACTTTTCCCTCTAGTCCTTTTTAAGTCTTCTCAACATGTGCATGTGGTCACAGGATTGACCAGGGATGTTCAAATATGTTGGGACTCTTCTAGTGTCAGTTGGACACATGCATAGATTCAGCTGGAAACATACTTGGCCCAGTCACTTCTCAGGCTAGTAAAGCCAAGGAATTGTCTCTGACCTGTTTACTTGCCTTCAAGAAGTTATTTCCAATAACAATATCTTTTCATTTTATTCAAGTACAGTTGTGCCAATTTTTCCACCCCCAACCCCACCCATCCCTACCTCCTACCCTCGATCCTACCCTCCCTTTGGCTTTGTCTACGCGTCCTTTATAAATGTTCCCTGATGATCCTTCCCCTTTTTTCCTCCATTATCCCCTCTCCTCTTACCCCCTCACTACTGTCAGTTTGTTCTTTATTTTAATGTCTCTAGTTATATTTCACTTACTTGTTTGTTTTATCAATTAGTTTCCATTTATAGGTGAGATCATATGATATTTGTCTTTCGCAGCCTGGCTTATTCCACTTAGCATAATACCCTCCAGATCCATCCATGTTGTCACAAAGGGTAGGAATTCCTTCTTTCTTTCTGCTGCATAGTATTCCATCATGTAAATGTACCATAATTTTTTAATCCACTCATTTACTGATGGACACTTAGGTTGCTTCCAACACTTGGCTATTGTAAATGGTGCTGCTATGGACATTGGGGTGTATAGGTTCTTTTGAATTGGTGTTTCAGGGTTCCTAGGGTATAATCCCAGCAGTGGAATTGCCAAGTCAAAAAGCAGTTTCATTTTTAGTTTTCTGAGGGAATTTGATATTGTTTTCCACACTGGCTGCACCAGTCTGCATTCCCACCAACAGCACACTGGGGTTCCCTTGTCTCCACAACCTCGACAGCACTTGTTGTTTGTTGATTTGGTTATGATGGCCATTCTGACTCGTAAGATGGGATATCTCATGGTAGGCTTAATTTTTATCTCTCCTATAGCTAGTGATGCTGACCATCTTTTCATAGGTCTCTGGGCTCTCCATGTGCCCCCCTTGGAGAAGTGTCTGTTCAGGTCCTTTGCTCACTTTTTAATTGGATTGTTTGTTTTCCTGGAGTGGAGTTGTGTGAGCTCTTTATGTATTTGGAAATCAAACCCTTGTCCAAGGTATCATTTGTAAATATATTTTCCCATACAGTTGGTTCCCTTTTCATTTTGTTGGTGTTTTCTTTAGTTGTGTAGAAGATTTTTATTGTGATGAAGTGCCATTTGTTTATTCTTTTCTTTATGTCCTTTGTTCTAGAGGACATATTGGTGAAAATATTGCTGCATGAAATATCAGATTTTCCTGCCTATGTTCTCCTCTAGGACTTTTATGGTGTTGCAACTTATATTTAAGTCTTTCATCCACCTTGAGTTTATTTTTGTGTAAGGTGAAAGCTGGTGGTTGAATTTCATATTTTTGCATGTAGCTGTCTAGATCTCCCAACACCATTTATTGAACAGGCTATTTTTACTCCATTTTATGCTTCTGCCCCTTTGTTGAATATTAATTGACCATAGAGACATGGGTTTATTTCTGGGCTCTCTATTCTGTTCCATTGATCTAAGTGTCTGTTCTTATGCCAGTACCAGACTGTTTTGATTACAGTGGCCTTGTAATATAATTTGATATCAGGTATTGTGATCCCTCCTACTTTGTTCTTCTTTCTCAAAATTTTTGTGGCTATTTGAGTTCATTTATGGTTTCATATAAATTTTTGAAATGTTTGTTCTATGTCTGTGAAATATGTCATTGGTATTTTAATAGGGATTTTGTTGAATCTATAAATTGCATTGGGTAGTATGAATATTTTGATTATGTTAATTCTTCTGATCCATGAACACAGTATATGTTTCCATTTGTTTGTGTCTTCCTTAATGTCTTTCTTCAGTGTTGTGTAATTTTCTGAGTACAGGTCTTTTACTTCCTTGGTTAGGTTTATTCCTGGGTATTTTATTTTTCTTGTTGCTATAGCAAATGGGAGTTTTCCTGATTTCTGCTTCTGATATTTTGTTTTTGATGTACAGAAATTCCTTTGATTTGTGGATATTGACTTTGTATCCTGCAGTTTTGCCAAATTCATTTATTAGGTGGAGTAGTTTTTTGGTGGAGTCTATAGGGGTTCCTATGTACACTATCATGTCATCTGCAAACAGTGACAGTTTTACTTCCTCCTTTCCATGTTAGATGCTTTTTATTCCTTTTTCTTGTCTGATTGTTGTGCCTAGGACTTCCAATACAATGTTGAATAAAGTGGTGAAAGTAGACATCCTCGTCTTGTTCCTGGTCTTAGTGGGAAAGTTTTCAGTTTTTTGTCCATTGAGTATGATGTTGGCAGTAGGTGTCTCATATATGGCATTTATAATGTTGAGGTATGCTCCCTCTACTCCCACTTTGCTGACTGTTTGTATCATAAATGAGTGGTGTACCTTATCAAATGTTTTTTCCACATCTACTGATATGATCATGTGATTTTTGTGTTTCCTTTTATGTGATGTATTATGTTTATTGATTTGTGAATATTGTACCATCTTTGCATCCCTGAGGTGAATCCCACTTGATAATGGTGTATGATAGTTTTGATGTATTGCTGGATGTGGTTTGCCAATATTTTGTTGAGGGTTTTAGTATCTATGTTCATCAGCGATATTGGCCTGTAGTTTTCTTTCTTTGTTGTGTCTTTATTGGGTTTTAGGATTAGGATGATTCTGGATTTGTAAAAAGAGTTTGTGTGTCTTCCCTCTTCTTGGATTTTTTGGAATAGTCTGAGAAGGATAGGGGTTAGCTCATCCTTAAATGTTTTGTAAAATTCTCCTGTGAAACTGTCTGGTACAGGGCTTTTGTGTGCCAGAAGTTTTTGGATTACTACTTTGATTTCACCAGGTGTCAAGGGTCTGTTCAGGCTTTCTGCTTCTCCATTCAGTTTTGGAAGAACATATTTTTCTAGAAATTTGTACATTTCACCCAGGTTTTCAAATTTCTTGGCATATAGTTGTTCATAGTAATTTATTACAATCCTTTGTATTTCTGTGGTATCAGTTGTAACCTCTCCTCTTTCATTTCTACCATTAATAATATTGATGGGTATGGTTATCACTCAGCATTTCCAATAGGAAGGTTGTGGTTCCTTGCAGCTTTGCAGTCCTGACAGAAACACCACACTGAGCTGGGGTAATGGCACAGACTCCCACTGTTCTCTAAAGTTATTCAGCCATTTCTATGCCTTTGAGTAATTTCCAGGGCAATGAAATAATAGCTTTAGTCAATTTGTAACAGTTTGTTGCTTTCTAGAGAGGGAACCTCCCAATCTTAGTCATTTTTAAATGTGTCTGTAATTTGCAACAAAATGAAGAAAAACAAAAACTTAGCCCAATATCTCTTCAATACCTCTTCATAGATGAAGCCAAATACTTGTGAAAAAACACAGAATTTTTATGGTATATTTAGTGCATTTTTGTTATTGTCCCAACATGTCAAGCATGGAAGTGAATTTTAAATTCTAAATGCCCACGTTATAAAATTATTTGAATGTAAACTTTGATGAAAATTCATGACAAATGAAAGGGACAACTTGATATATAAAATAAATATTGTGGAAATGTGGGAAAGTTTAGGATCGATGCTAAAGATTAAAAGATTGAATTTGGGTAACTTACATGCAAGGAAATGTCTATATTCATAAAAACAGGAAATTTATGCTTTAGAACACAATAGTGTTATCACTGAAAGATTTTGAAAATGGAAACTAAAGGGCAAAGATGAAATGTGGGAATTGAACTCAAGAAACCACTAGTAACTGTGAGTATACATGTTTTGAAAAGCAATGGCACCATCTTTACAAGAAAAAAAATACTATTAAAAGTGTACACAACTATATTTGATTCTCATTGTGCCAGAATGAAAGACTTTGAAGAGCATTGACAATGACTTGGAAAGGATATAAAGAAAGCATTTAGAAATCAATGTTAAATCAAATGCTATCTAAAGGGAATAAATGGCACTGCCCCCAAAGACTCTAAGGTAGTAAGAATATTGAAATAAATAAATATAGAAAGTGTTCAAAAGAGGAATCGAATTAATGAGGGAGGGAGAGTCTTGTATTGACTATATTTTTAAGAATCTGGCTAAGATAAAATTAATGTACCACTTATAGTTTCTCAACAAAAATAAATGTAGATATGCATAATAATTTAAAGAAAAGTTGTAACAAAATATTTGAAATCTTAACTAGAGGGGAAATGACACATACTAAAGTGAAGAGAAAGTTTTGGTTCAGTGTTACCTGAATAACCATGCAGGGAAATAAGACAATATGGCTTTGGGTTTTTCTGCTACAAATAATGTCCTGTAATATAATACATCGAGATGATTAGGAAACTAAGCTGTTATATTACTATTTGAATCAACATGACAAATATTTGTATAGTATACTTCATGTTTTTTGAAACACGCTAATTGTTCAGTGAAGACAGCCTTACAAAAGATTATTGAGGAATTTAAAAACAGAAATACTTTGGCCTGTAATTACCTCAGGACTGGTAATACAAATCAACTAAATACAAATCAGCTAAAGGTAATATCAACTAAAGAATAATTTTCTACTGTAACATGGATCTTACATAAATACATTTAAAACTCTTATATTTGTTAAACAACAAAAGTAGATAGTGGGTTTTCCTAAACTCTCAATACAGTCATTACCTCTAGAAAATGGCCACAGCCTATTATGACATTCTCTCTCTCCAGTCCAAACTAAAAGACTTTTCACAGGATATGGAGTTCCAAAAGAGCTGCTAAGTGATAATGGAGCCCAATTTACGTCACTGAAGCTCCAAACCTTTCTTAGCTCAAATGGAGAGAGATACATTCATTTTGCACGACACAAGCTAGCCACTAATGGCCTCATCGAGCACTCTGTACAGTTGTTCGTGTAAGCACTTTTTGCTTGAAAGTGAGGAAGCCGTATGGTGCAGCAGCAGCTGCCTAATGCGCAGTTGTCCTTCTGCTGTGCCGAGGGTGTTCACTTATCATTAGATGAACTTCCCACTCTGTTACTTCTAAGCAAAGATGAGCACTGCCTGTTTTGATCTCAGAGAACCAGAAAAACCAAGATTGTTTAGAGCAAGGTGATTTGTAAAAAAAGCATTTGAAACATGGCCATGGGAACACATTTTCGAGCTGCCTCTTTAATATGTGTTGTTTTTGATTCCTAAGGGAAAAATATGACTATGTTTCTTGGTGATAATAAGTAAAAAGAAATTAATAAAGAGATGCAAAAAAGAAGTAAACAAAGAAGAGGACATATTTTTATAACACTGAATGTCCATTTCCTTATCTGGCAATTACAGATATCAGTAAATTGTATGGGTATTTCAGAATTACTCAGCATGAGTAGGTGGCTAGACTCCAAAAGAGGTTAGTGGAATTCACCTAAAGAAAATACTTTATGAAACACTAGGCTATGTTAAAAAATCTTGAAAGTTTTATTTTCTTCCATTTTTATTTTTTTAATCTAAGTATAGTTGGTATACAATATTAGTTATATTATTTTCAGGTTTACAGTATAGTGGTTTGTCAATTTTATATATTCCAGTGTGATCACTCCACTAATTCTAGTAACTGGTCTTAAAATCCAAAAAAATTTAGTTATTTCTAGCAAGGGCAACTGCATAAAATCTTTGAGGGATTTTTAATTTCTAAAATAAAGGCATTTATGTCTATTGATTAATATGTCTATATTCTTAACTTGTGAACACTGTTGTGGCAGAGATTGCCAATTGCCTCAACTAATATTTGTTCTTTTTTCCACGTATAAAACTAAGCACTGTGTTCAAGTATGTGGCCACCCAGCTAATGACGATATTTCCAAATCCATTTTTGCCAGGTGGAGTCATGTGACCGATTATGGCCAGTAGCATATGAGCAGGCTTGAAGTATCAACCTTGAATCCTGCCCTTAAAAGTAAGGGAACATATAAATTCTTTCTTTCTTCTTTCAGCCTTATTTGGGGCTACAACATAGACTCTGTGACTAATTTCAACCAAGTTAATGAGGTAATAGCCTATGGATTTCAGAAACAAAGAAATAGAAGAGTGTTCTGCCCCTGACGCCTCAGGGAACCTTGGCAATCCCAAATCGCCTGCCAGGAGAGATTTCTCATAGTGAAATGAATGCTTACTCTGTTTAAACCTTGTATTTTAGGATACCTTGTCATCAGAGCCTGAACTGTGTCTTAATGTAGCTTTTGATGACGGTCCCCTGTGAGACATATAAGAACTTCTTAGTTTTAATAATATAAAGAATGAGATTGTTCACAAAGTAGCAAGGACACCTGCGCATGTTTATTCTCATGGTTTTCCAGAGAAGCCAACTAAGGGTCAAGATTTAGAATTAGGAATACCATATATGTTGAGTGCAATCATTATTTTATTCAATAGATATAAAATATATGGTGGCAATAATGTTTTTGTATGCTTGCCCGGAAATACCATTCTTTGATTCCATTAGACAGCTGTTTCAAAAAAATATTAGTTTGAAGGTCTCAGGCATTCTTCTACCCCATTGTCTTCTAGGTTTCTCTCAACAACTTGCTAGGAGTTTTTACCATGTATTTATACACTTGAAAAACAGGAATTTTTGAAGGTATAGGTGTTGTAGACTTGACTAATAATGTATTCTAAAGGCTTTTTCAGGATGCAAAAAGCTAAATGGAAAAGCAGGTTTTATCCACTGCTGCTCTACATCAGATGTAGAAACATCTTTGGCTTGAAACATTATAAATTGTTTTATCATCATAAAGTAAACTATAATATCAGTACGGGAGGTATTGGTAATACATTTGACACAGAACAATTTATTTTGCTTCTGCTTGGACTTTATGATTTCTTATATTGATGTGGTCTGCAATTCTCACTACTCTCTTTCACTTTTAGATTCTAGTAAGTTTGTTAAATAATAGCCATTTTTAATGCGATTTAGTGACATTGGAAAGTCACTGCTCTCTTGAGGATAATCTTCATTTTAAAAGTCTCCTTTTCCAGGTTTTCCATATTTGGATTGTAGCCTTCTTTTTGTTCTTTGAAGCTTCATTTGCAAAATAATGTCAGTTTCTTTCAGGAAATAGTAACAATAATTGCAACAATGTTATCCTGCTGAAGAGATTCTTCCCTTTTGTTTAGTAGCTTAGCATCGTGTGGCTTTTAAGAACATTCTTCCAATTTTTTGATACTAAAATTTCTCTAGAGCCATGTTTACTCTCTTTTTACAACTTTCACAGGTACATGTGATGCTCCATAAAACAAGAATTTGAGGGAGGATTTCTAATGGGTTAGAATGAAGTGTGGCAGGGACAGGGGTAGCCTCTGGGAACACTTCCCACCAGCTTGGGCTATGAGGCAAATACTGAGCATATCACAAGGGAGCTGCCCCCTGGTGGGTTCCAGCAGAGAATTTCCAGTTGTATCTATCATTTCAAAAATAGAACTCCTCCTCCACTGGTTTATGTCAGTCGAAGTTGAATCCCTGTGTGTTTCTGAAGCTGATAATATTAATTAGAACCTACAACACTGGGTCTGGTCAATACAACTAGAAATGAAATCAGGGTTTCCTGTCTCCAAAGGAGAGAGGATTTGGCTAGGGAAAAAAAAAAATTCAGTCGGGCAGAAAGAAAACTAACATAATCTAGCCAAAGATATTCCTGCCTAGACATAGGTGTGTCTCAGACAAGCAAGCATGTGGTCTCATAAAAGATTTCCAGGTTTCCGAACGGAAGTGCTGTGAATTGCCTCATACATAAGTGAGCCTGTGAATTCCCCATGGCTCCAGACATCCTCTCATTGATTTATGATGATTCTGCGGCATAGCCCACTAAATTGCTGAGGCTGTGCAGTGAACTCTGAGAGCTTAGAGAAACCTGCCTCGTGGACAAACCATATATCTTTTTAATAAAAATATTTTTCACGCTCATGATTCTACGATTTTCTTCCTACCTGATATTAAAATATGTGCCTGTGAGTTTCGGATGTCCTTTGAAACATTCATTAGGCACTTTCATTTTCAAAAGCATCAATATTTAGGAGAAATTACTTATCTCCAGGATGATTTCTTCGGAAAGAGTTATTTTTTCTCTTCATTCTTGACTTTCCCTTTTCTACCTGCCTCCTAATATTTCTTTTCTCTCACTCCAGGTTTTTTTGTTTGTTGGTTTGTTTTTCCCCCTTAGAACACTAGCTGGATTGCCCTCTAATTTTATGCTAAAGTTACTTGCTCTTTTCTGGCCTGACCTGGTTTTCTGCATGCCTGTGAAAGTGAATGGACATGTCATACAAAGTGTGACTGACTGTAATTCTCATACACCGTATCTGGTCTCCGAATCTATAACCCACATGCTATTTAAAACAAATATGCCAAATTAGTTTGGCTATTGTCATAGGTTTTTTAATACATTTAGGTCATGGGACTCTTTGTATATAACTGTCCTTAGACATGGTAGGAACCTCCAAAGCCCTATCTAAATTCATAAGTTGGATACAAGCATTTTAAACATCTGATTAAATGAAATGAAAGCATAGACTGAAGAAGTTTGATAATAAACTATTTTTTAATTTCTCTAAATTATAATGAATTACTAATCTTGTATAAAAATATTAACATTCCAGTAGTTTTCTTCTGTCTCAGCTATTAGTAAGTATAAAAATCATATCAATGTTTTTTATACATTGATATGGTATATTTTATTATTTGAAATGTTATTAACTAGGTAATGAAAATGCAAATTTCACCTTATATAACATCTTTTATCTTAGAATATAAAAGTTATGGCTGCTTAATTTTTTTCCACTTAGCTTTGAATGACATATATGTGGATTTGAAAGCATTACTTTTGCCTTTACAAAACCCTGGAATCCTCCCTTGCAATCACAGGATGGATGCACGCTCTAAATAATTCTCTGTTTTCTAAAGGAGATATGCTTCAGGCTGTATGATCTTCACATTGAACAAGGCACAAAGGGAAATGGACCCTGTGTCTAGGCCGTTCTATTCAATCATTCATTTTCAAGAAGGACAGAGAACACAGGCAGAGGGGGAGTAAAACATAAGCAAGTAGAGCACATTTGCTTTATTTTCTCCTTAGGGGTGTACATACAGGGTTTCTTTCTTAATGCACACCTTTGTCTGTGTCATAACATTTAGAAACCATGATTAAAAAATTAGACAAATTGTGAAGCTTTTGTTTTGTCAACATATCACAGTTAACATAACCTCCAGAAATATAATACAGAAGCTAACAGATAAAAATATCATTTATAACTTTCAGTATCGTTTGTGTGAATAAGACTTATGTTGTGCAATTTCAAGTGTCATTTATACACTAAAATAAGATAGGAAAAACCTTTCATAATATTTTTAAAATATGATTTTTTAAAGTGCCCCAAAGGCTTTCAGAATATTCTCTTAAATGAGATAACACTCTAAAACTCAGTGGCAGAAGGAACTTGAAGCATTCCTGCAAAGTTGTATAAAGCCAAAGAATGTTTATTTTAATTATTCAAACGTTGATGTATAATTGAAGCTATCCTATTAATATAATGAACATCAAATATAGTAAGTAAATTAGAAACATTATCTCCATCAATATTTATCAATTATATTATTAACTATCTATATTCAAATTCAATTAATCATGCCTTTAATATCTTATGAGTGAGAAAACCAAAAATCTATCAAAATAAATAAAATATTTTTCCCAGATTTCAGATATTTCAGCTACCAAATTGACAGCTGTCTTTACATAATTTATATGCAAAGTTTCATCATAAATTATACTTATGTAATTCAGCAAGATGGAGTTCACATTCAGCATAACTCCATTGAAATAAAAAATGAAATAAGGTTCAGTCTCTAACATTAATTATAATTCAAATAATTTCTCTTATTAGAGAATTTCTAGATTATATCAAATAGTGAGGTATGCATACCATTTACTTTAAGGTATCTAACCTTTATTATGAAAATTACTAATAAATAATATAGTTACTTATAGTTACTTACTTAACTGAAGTCAAGGTTATATGGAAACCAGAAATATTACAACACAAAATATTATATTTTCTCAAAGTGATAACTCAGATATAGTCATACACAAAATCAAGCATGAAAAGTATATTTTTCAAATCAATATGTATTAAGATATTCAAAATATAATTTAATTTTTAAAAGATGATTTATGCATCATTTTACAGGACTGTGTCCATGAAATTCATTTCTCTAGTATGTTAAGATGTTATGATGTCTCTCTTAATAAGAATCATATTCACAAATGGGCTTCTAGAGATATTGAAGGGATATTGAAAGTCATTTGAGCACATTAGCAACAGAAAAGTGATGATATGAAAGTCATTAAATAGAAACTAAAATAATAGCAGGAGCCCTATCCATTTAGAGTGGTGTTTTCACTACAAGGAAAAGGGGAAATTCAAGAATAGCATGGCTGCCAGACCTACCTGTGCTCAGACAAAAAAAGAAAGGAAAAAGAAGGAAAGAAAGATTCCTCCTAGAAGACTAGTTCCTAGAATAGTGGGATTCCCAGTGTCCTAAGAGAAGTCTCACTGTTCAGCAATAGTAACCAGGCAGCTCTCTCCTTCATGTTCTTCCTCCTAGGAGAAGAGGAGAACTTCAGACATCTGCCTTCCTAACTTGCCCCACCCTCAGCTACACAAATACAATTAAATCATACTTATCTGGATGATCTGATTTAAATATGTCTTAATTTTAGGACTCTGCTGACAATCTTACTGTTCTATGATCCATACTAAAATTTATCTGGGAAACAGTATTTTACAACGAAAACACTTACGTTGATGTTTGCCTCAGACCAAGATGAAATGAAAGAATAGACTTTATTTTACCATCTGCAGCAGACAAAATTCATACAAAATACACAAACAATAGTTTGTAAGACACTGGGCATCGAAAATGAAGGATGATGATTCTCAAGAATTAGAACAAAATGAGGTGAGACCTACAAGTGCCCAAGCTTAACATCTTGGAGTGTTCCCAGGCCTTGCAAGGCACAAGGAGGAAGAGCTGAGATGGAACCCAAAGCCTACCCTGAGTTGAGGAGACCAACCTGAGAGTCTAGTAAGATCAAAGTCCCTAAAGTCTGCAAGACAGAGTACTGGAGAGGAGAGATCTTCACAGAGAGAGGGATCCAGAGATCTGCAGAGGGGCTTCCCAAGCAGTCAGCAGTTTACTAATCAGTTTGTACATTTGAGGAAACTCCTTGAAGCCAGGGGGGAAAAAACAGAGATTAGTGGTAACAGTGCTCACCTCATACTCAGGGAGGAAAACAGTGCCTGTTGCCATTGGCCAGATTGGACAATCTTGAGGTATATGGGGCGTAGGGTCAAGTATAGGGAGGGTCTTGATTCAGAAATGGGGAATAATTAGGCCGAGTTTGAGCCCTGCTCCACTATGATCTAATGAACTTTAAAAGCAAGGCCCCAAAAAGAGTCAACCCATTTATAAGTAATCTGACTGCACCCCAGAACAAACACCAGGAGTATTTATAAAACTATATCCAGAAACCTACAAGGTAAAATGCAAAATGTCTGCTACACGATCAAAGATTACCAGGCATACAAACAAAGCAGAACAAGATGAGCCATGACAGAAAAAATCAGTCACTTGAAACTGACCCAGAACTGACACAGATATAAATATCATTAGACAAAGACCGAAATGCTTCATGTAATGCTATCCCATATGTTTAAAAATTAAAGTAGAGGCATTGAAGATATATTTTAAAAAACAATTTGAAATTTGAAAAATGAAAACTACAATGTCAGAGATTGCAACTACACTGGATTTGTGTATAGTTTGTGATGAAAGACTTTGAAGACTTAAATGATCTGTTCTAACATTCATAAACTATAATAATTTTTTAAACTTTAGTTTACTACTCTATAAAACAAGACCTATAAAACCTAATTAAAAGTACTATTGCAAAGGTTAAAATGAGGTGATAATGGAAACCACTTAGAATGGTGTCTGGCCCACTGTAAGCATGCAATAATTTTGAGTTTGCTATGTTTCTCCATGTTCAGATTAATTGCTAGCTTCCTAATGCCTAAGGAATAAAGTCCAAACTTTCTATTTTAATACTCAAGATGTATACAATCTGGCTTCAGTTTCTTGTGGCCAGCCTGATTTCTATTTTAGTCAAACTCAAATGTACCATTCTCCTTGTGTATCCCACAGTTCTTTGCCTCACTGACTGTTATAGGCTGAATTATGTCTCCCCCCAAATTCATGGTAAAGTCCTAACCCATTATCTAAAAATGTGATAGTATCTAGACATATGGTCTTTACAGAGATAATTAAGTTGAAACAAGGTCATAGAGTGGGCCCTAATCTAACATGGCTGATGCTGTGATAAGAGAAGGGAGCTCAGACACAGACATGGACAGTTGGAAGACAATGTGAAGACACGGGGAGAAGACCACCATACACAAGCCAAGGGGGGAGCCCTGGAGCTGATCTTCCTCTCGTGGCCCTTAGACAGACCCACCTGCCGACAGACATGCTGGTCTCAGAATTCCAGTCTCAACAAGAGTCTACAGTTTAAGTCCTCTAGTCTGCAGTGTTTGTTTGCAGAAGCCTTAGCTCCAGCCCTGCCTTATTCACATTTCCCATTTTATTTACATGCCCTGTGCACATACCCAAACTATGAACTTTTATTCAAGATTTATATAGGTCTGCCAACTCTGCATCTGAATGTAGTCACTTCTCCCACTAAAATGTAATCTCTTTCTTCCCAGGAACCCTTATATAATCTATATTTTTATGTCACTTTTTCTACATCTCAAATTATGGTCAGTTATATGCCTTCTTGCCCCAATTGGACTGGCATTTCCTACAGAGTTGAGCCTACTTCCGATTAATTCTTATATTCTCCATGGAATCCAGCGGTTCTAGTAAGCAGTAGAATCTTTATTAAGATGTTCTTTATGAGTTAAAGCATAATTCACAAAGTAACACATATAAATATATATCTGTGTGAATGTGTATCTGTATAATTTTAAATTGTGTCTTCTTTACCAGGACAGTAAACTCTACGCACACAGGAAATTTTATAGCTAATGAAAGTGTTCATTCAACTTTCGGAAAAGGTCATACTCTTAAACATGTAGTCATTATGGGTAAATAATACATTTCTCTAAAAATTTCCAAAGAAAAACTAATTAGCAATTTTATGATTTTTTGGTTTCAATTGTACTTCTGTAGTCAGGACCTTAGGCATAAACTCACCTGCCTTCTTACAGTGATTCTTGCTGTCTCACTGAGGGGACCATTCTGATGCCTTCTCTAATTATGACATTTTAGCTCTTTCTCAAAGTCTCTGTAGTTTGGTTCATTGCTTCAAACGTCACCACCACCCCGACATTTACCCAGTGTTATAACTTACCTTCTGTTTTCTTTACCTCTAGAGCAATCTTATTTACATTTCTTCTCCCACAAATCAACAGAGAAAGGTCACAGTAACAATCCTTAATTACTTTACACCATCAAAAGCTGAGAGGAGAGGGAGAAAGGTTTTTCAAGATTCACCCTGAAGTACTTATTCTATGAAACTCTCCTCACCACGACACAGGTAGAATTCTCATCTTCAAGCTTCTCGTCTTGTCCCTCTGTGGGGGGAGAATAAAGCAAATGTAACATTTTGTAACAGGTACTTTTTCACATGTTTTGCCTCCCTGTACTAAACTCTAAACCCGATAATCATAAGAAAAAATATCTCATGAATTTTTTGTATGTATATATGTACGTCTCCAGTGTGTAGCTTGTGCTTAACACATAATGGGCTCATCCAATGTGGAAGCACGCTAGCAGCTCATAGGCTCCAAGATTCCAATAGAGAAGGCAGGATGCTGTAGGATCTACTATTTGTTTATTATTATTATTACTATTTATTGCTGCTATTTCCCTTGTTTTTTTCCTTTAATTTTTGGTCAAGTATTCCAAGAGAAGATTCAAAACTGATGGCAACGGGGTTTTCTTCTCTCTCTTCTCCTTCATCATCTTCTTCTCCTTGTATTATTATTATCATTATTATTCTTATAGATTTTTGTTGCTGTTGTTATTTTTATTTTCTGTCAGCATCTCTAAATGCAAGTTTACATATGAATTTTTAAATATAAATAATACCACTGTCCTCAGTAGGATACTAGAGAGTAAAAAATTTATTTTTATAAAATCCTAGCTCTCCATGAATTAGAATATTGCTCACCAGAGTTCCTTGCCCTTTTACCATGATTATTTGACCTCCAGGTAAAGGCATTTCCTTGTGGTTCACCCCAACCTCAGCTGTCCCCAGAGGTGGTTTCTCACTTTCCAATTTGCAGACTGTGGTTTATTGACATTAAAGAGCGTTGTTGCAACAGGCATGTAAAGAGACCTCAAGAGGTTTAAAATTCTAGGGTCAACCTTCTGTGTATAATTAAAGGCTCTGTATTTCAGAATATTTTATGGCTATTTGCAATTATAAATTAGTGCCCTCTCCAAAAGGCAGCCACTGTGATTGGGCTTCCGAAAAGAAAGATGCTGTCATCACTGGGAGCCACTGGCTGCAGGATTTCAGAGGCTGGGCCTAGAAGCAGGCAGACCCAGAGAACTCAGGAATATCTCTGAACCTGAACAGAAATCATAATTATGCACAGAAATATGAATTCCTCACAGAAAAAATAGTCCAAAGAAGATATAAACCTAAGTTGATAAGTTCTAGGCAGAATTTAAAGAGGAAGGGGAGACATTCAGTGAAGATACAAACCAAAACTCGAGTGGACTTTCACAGAGAAAACATGGTTTGGAAGCCCAATGAATTCAGAATGTGGTATAATTCCAGATGCCAGTTATCTGATAATAATAGTGATAAGGTGTAAGCTCAGTGACTGGTAACTATGGTATTAAGTATGACCAACAATAAAATATTCTCATTGATAACAAAATGGTAATATTTCCTTAATATTCCTTTGCTTCCTTTATTTTACTCACCTTTGCTCAAAATAAATACCTAATATAAAGGTTGCTTAGGCTGATGATACAAAGCTCAGGAATTATGGATGGGAGCTTCTTGAGTAAAAATCTTATGAGACAGCAGAAAAATCAAGATTCCACTCTGGCTTACCAACTCCTTTTTGAGGGAGGTGGCTGGTGCTTTGCCTAGATTCCCTTTACTGGGCTCATCCATCCAACACCTACAGGATGTGAGTGTGGGCTACTATTAGATGCAACTGCACACAGAAAATTATCCCTGGCTGGCAAGGCCTATCTCACTACAACATGTCTAGGAATTTAGGGGGAAAAAAGCCACTGACTCTGGCAGATATGGGGACACAAAGTTGCATCCCTAACCTATTCACTTCAAGGCAAGACAACTCTGTGTAACCATCTACACTGCAGAGCTCACTATTGGGTGGGGATCAGCCTGGACTTCAGTAAGAGCCACATTTTCCTTAGCTTCTTGCTCTGACTCATCCTTTTTCTGTTTATTCTGAGAGCACACCAAGGATACTAATATTTGTCTTAGGCTCTGTCTCTCAGGCAGCTGAGCTAAGACATCTGTTTACTGATGTCTATTTATAAAATTTTAAAAATTAGATATGGGGTAGGTTCTAAACTTAAAGAGAGATAGGGTAAGCCCTTATTCCACTAGTTACTGTTATGTGACCCCTCTGAGCCTCAGGTTTCTTATCACTAACACGGGAATAATAGCATTAACCTTACAAGGTGCGGGGGAGGAACATTAATCATCTTTATCATTATAATAGTTTGCATTTGTGTATCAAAAAATCACATTGATCTTATTTCATTAACCCATTTTTTCATGACCCTTTACTAAGTTCCTTCTATATGTGATGCACTGTATCACTTCTGTAATATAGAAATGAATAGACAGAAATAACTTTCTTATGAAATATAGAGGACAGTAAGTACTCAGGATAAGAAAATAATACAATAATTTCTATAAATACTATGGAATGATAATGCAGGAAATGTGTGCAGTAATGGGGTTTTAATCCTCACAAGAAACTTATGTGTTTTATAGATGAAAAGGCAGCAGTTTAGAATGGTTATCTACATTATTCAATACCACACAGTCAATCAGGAATAAAAGAGAGTGCAACTCCAGAGTACCTGATTTAAGTTGTACTACCTCACAGCCTATGGTAATCTCCATCTATAGTGATAACAAAGCTGAATAACAACAACAATCCCCGCCCCCACCAAATGAATCTCCAGGACACCTAGTATTAAAAAAAGAAATGCAGTTTATCCTTAGAATTCTCATTTAAGATTGTATAAAAGCTTCCCACTATTGTGTTAACTTTCCCACTTCCTCAAAGAGGAAATCGAAAAGATCTGACAATTAGCAAGCATAACTTCAATCTAGAATTAAATGAATAAAAAGGAGGTAGTAAGGAAGAAAAACCATGACCAGAATTCACAGGAGGAAATGGCAAGGTTACCAGTTCAGGTTAGGAGACCTAAACAATCATCTCAATTTTGTTTTCTTAAGAAAACAGTAAAACAAGAAAGTAAACCTGACCGTGAGTGAATGTTGACACTCCGGGTGGGACACGGGCCTGCACTGCGTAAGGTGGAACCGGGGAAGGGAAGCACAATTGTATGGTCAGGTTGTTTATCTCTAAGTCTTGAGCTCAGGTAGTCCAAACGAAACAAATACTCTGTCCATATTGATTCGGGTTATGTAAGGTCAAATAAAACTTATTACCCAATAATAAGGTTGTTTATTATAAAATCAAAATGTAGAAAATTCTAGATTATTATCTTCTGAAAGGTTAGAAATTTTCAGCACATTTTAGCCATACCGATACTTAGATTTTGACATAGATAGAAGCCTGGTATTTTATCTGCCAGCTCCCAATGGGTTGTTAATTTTAATATCCTCACATATGGTTAAAAACAAATTATTAACCCTGGCTTAAAAACAGACAAACTAAATATCAGAAAAATGAAGTGTCTTGCTCGTGTCTTTTTAGCTGGTAGAATCAGTGTCTGAAGTATAATTTTTAATGCTTTGCTATTAATTTGCATGACTTGCTCTTTGTTTAAAAATTATATGTATTTATTATTTTATTTCAGTAGATCTTTTATTAAACCCTAGAACTATATCATTTTCAAAATTATACTTTAAAATATATTTTATATATATACACAAATATGTAGCAAAATGTCTGACACGTAGTATGTATGCAATACATGTTTTTATCTTTCATTTTAAAGTTATTTTGTTTTGGTGAGAATACTTAACATGAGATCTATCCTCCTAACAAATTTTTAAGTTTATAATACATTATTCTTGATAGGTTCAAAGCCATACAGATATCCAAAGCTTATTATATATACAACTATAATACATATATTATTATATACAAAACATATCTTTTATATGTAAGATATTTCTTATTTTTATATATAAAATCTATGTACCAGAATATCTCTAATCTTATTCATCTTGTTTAACTGAAACTTTATGCCCATTGCCCCCTCTCTGCAGCCCCTAGCAATCACCATTCCATATTTCGATTTTATGAATTTGACAATTTTAGATACCTCACATAATCAGTATTATACAGTATTTATTTTTCTGTGACTGACTTATTTCACTTAGCATGATGACTTCAATATTTATTCATGTTGTCACATGTTGCAGAATTTAATTCCTTTTAAGGTAAAATAGTATTCCATTGCATGTATGTACCACATTTCCTGTATTCCTTATCTTTGGATGGAAATTTGGGTTGTTTTCACATTTTTGCTGTGGTGAATAGTGCTGCAATAAACTTGGGACTGTTAGCATCTCCTAGATAGCCTGATTTCAATTCTTTAGAGTAACCCAGAGGTGAGATTGTTGGATCTTGTGTTCTATATTTAGATCTATTAAAATAGTTCTTTTTAAAATTTTGGGGAAATCACCATAAAAGTTTTCTGGAACTGCTTTACCACTTTGCATTCCCACCAACTGTGTGTAAGAATTTTAATTTCTCCACATTTTCAACAACACATTTTTTTGCATTATAGCCATCCTAATAGGTGTGAAATATCTAATTGTGATTTAATTAGCATTTTTTAGATGACTAATGTTAAGCATTTTTTCATGTATCTGTTGGTCATTTGTACAGCTTCTTTGGAGAAAAATGTCTGTTCTCCAGTTGTTTCTTCTGTCTGTCTGTGGTCACAAGCCTTCTCTCCAGCTAGTGATCAGTTAGTTATTCAGGATGATTTCTCTACAATTTAGTTGTAATTCCAGATCGGTCCTGGGAGGAGCTTAGTGTTACTTCCACTTACTCCTCTGCCATGTTGGATCTCCACTATACTGTTTTGATCATGATAGTTTTTTACATGTTTTCAAATCAAGAGATGTGGTGCCTCAGCCTTGCTCTTCTATCAGAATTGATTTGATTATTTGTCATCTTTTGTGGCTCCATATGAATTACAGATTTTTTTCTATTTCAGTAAAAAAATCCCATTGTCATTTTGATGAGGATACTATGGAATACTGTAGTTGCTTTGGGTAGTAAATATTTTAACAGTAGTAAGTCTTCCAATACATAAACATAGGATGCCTTTCCGTTTATTTCTTTCCATATTTCTTTTTTTTTTTTTTAAGATTTTATTTATTTTATTTTTAGGGAGGGGGAGAGAGAGAGAGAGAGAGAAACATCAATGTGCGGTTGCTGGGGGTTATGGCCTGCAACCCGGGAATGTACCCTGGCTGGGAATCGAACCTGGGACACTTTGGTTCCCAGCCCGCGCTCAATCCACTGAGCTACACCAGCCAGGGTTCCATATTTCTTTTATCAGTATTTTGTAATGTTTAGTATACAAGTATCTTAACTCCTTAATCAAGTTTATTCCTAAGTTTTTTATTCCTTTTGATACTCTTATGAATGGGTTTGTTTTTCTAATTTCTTTTATAGATAATTTGTTGTTATTGTAATCAAAACACAATTGAATTTTTGTGTTGATTTTGTATCTTGTAATTACTGAATTAATCTATAAGTTCTAATAGCTTTTAATGAAACCTTTAAAATTTTCTATATGTAAAATCATCTCATCTGCAAAGAGGGACAGTCTTAATACTTTCTTTCTGAATAGTCATCTTTTAATTATTTTTCTTGCTTAGCTGTTCTGGCTAAGACTTCCAGTAAATGCTGATACAGATATTCTAACATCTTCACTTGAGATGAGATTATTCTATCTCATTTCTTAACTGTTTTCTTACTTTAATGGAAAAATACATTCATCATAAACTCCCAATGCTAATAAAGAAAACAGAGAGATGGCTTTTAACTCCTTTTAAAAA
Organism: Phyllostomus discolor; assembly: GCF_004126475.2. NCBI lineage: Eukaryota > Metazoa > Chordata > Mammalia > Chiroptera > Phyllostomidae > Phyllostomus > Phyllostomus discolor. The sequence continues at coordinate 86,493,694 of NC_040903.2, forward strand.
CAAATATATGTTGATTGACAATTGTATTTGATGACTTTTCTCTGCTGGGTTAGATGATTGTAGAGGAAAAAAAACTAGGATCCAGAATTTAGAAACAAGACTTCTAGAAGTGATAAGAGTAAACATCCTTGCTCCTTGTTCCTCATGTCAGAGGAAAAGTTTTCACTTTTTCAACATTGAGAATGATGTTGTCTAGGGACTTTTATAAATGGCCTTATTATGTTGAAGTCTTTCCCTCTATTCCTAGTGTGTTCAGAAACTTTTTCATGAGAAGTGAGTAATTTTCTTCATGTATTGAGATGATCTTGTGATTTTTTTCCCCTTTATTTTGTTAGTGTTGTGTATAGTTATAATTAGTTTTCAAATGTTGAAATATCCTTGCAATCCAGGGACAATTCCTGTGTAGTATTGATAGCTGATCCTTTTAATATGTCATTGAGTTAGGTTTGCTAGTATTTTTGTCGAAAATTTTTGTATGTATACTTATACATTCTATTTTTAAGTCAGGCCTTTTATTTCTGTTTTTTTATTACAGTTGTCCCCATTTTTCCTCCCTTTGCCCACCTCTAACCAGCTCTCAGACCTCCCTCCCCTACTGTTGTTTTATTTCCTGTGGTGTTTCTGCTTGCCCTTCAATTATGGTAGTGCTTGCCTCTTAAATGAGTTTGGATATGTTCTCACCTATTCAATTTATTGAAAAAGTTTGAGAAATATTGGTGTTAATTCTTCTTTAAATGTTTTATATACTTGACCAATGAAACTCTGTGGTCCTGAGATCTTTTTTGTTGAGAGCTTTTTGCTTACTAATTCAATCTCCTTACTGGTAATTGGTCAGTTCAGACTTCCTATTTTTTCAAGATTTAGTTTTGGTAGGTTGCAAGTTTCTAGGAATTTATCCATTTTTTCTGGATTATCAAATTGGTTGGTGTGTAATTGTTTATAGTAGTCTCTTATTATCTTTTTTAAAATTCTGTGGCATCAGTTATAATGTCTCTTCTTTCACTTCTGATTTTATTTATTTAGGTCTTCTCTCCTTTATTCTCCATTAATCTAGCTAAATGTTTGTCAATTAATGTTAGGGAGAGACACCCAGACATTATATAGTTGGATGCCAAATTTTCATATAATGACTCTCCCCTTTCCTTCATGGTAGCCTGTGGTCAGAGGGGTTTGCCATGAGTTAGTTTGTCTATGGATACAATTATTATCTTCTATTGGAAATATGTTATGTCTACATAGTTGGAAAGGAGTTATAGAATTATTCTTATTTTCTATCAGTATAACAAAGCCTTTAAGTCAGCAAGATATTCAGCTAAGATAAATATAATAACATAAATAAAGAATAAAGAATATCATAAATAAGGAAAATTAAGAAATAATTATATTTATTGAGGCTGTCTATCCAAAGGTATTCTAACATCTTTACTTGATATTGTGCTATCTCATTTCTTACTGTTTTCTTACTTTAATGGAAAAATGCATTCATCATAAACTCCTAATGCTTATAAAGAAAACAGATGGATGGGTTTTAAATGGAAAACTAAGCGCAAAATCCAAAAAGATATTACATTAGTTAACAAATTACCTATGTAACCAATTACCTCAGAATGTTAAACAACATTTATTATCTCTCTGTGCCAAGAATTCTGCTGTGGCTTAGGTGGACATTCATGGTTAGTGGTTCTCAGAAGTAGGCAATCAAGGTACTTTCTGGAGCTGCATTCATCTCAACTAAAGAGAAATCTCCTTCGAAGTTCACGCAGGTGGCTGTTTACAAGTCAGTCTAAGGTCCTTGCTCTCTGAAGGCTAGAAGTCTGGGCTCCTTACCTGTGGCCTTCTCCAGAGGACTTCTTACATCATGGCAGCCAGTTTTCCCAAGTACAGATTCTGAGATAAAGAGCTCAAGATGGAAGATGCAACCTTTTTAAACCTGACCTTTGAATTTGCATTCGATCACTTCTACTATATTCATTTCACTATAAGTGAATCTTCAAATCCAGCCATACTCAAGGCAAAGCATTATGCAAAGGTGTGAATATGAGGTGTCAGAGACCATAAGGTGCCATCTTAAAGTCTTTCCAGAACAGGTGTATCTACTTATGACCCTCAGTGGTAATAGACATATTCCCCTTTCATTTTAAATATCTGAAAGCAGCTCATTGTCTTGTCTGGTATTTGGACATCACAGGTGAATACAAAAAACAAAACAAAACAATAGAACCCCAAAGTAAGGGATGAGTGACTCTGATACTGTGGTTGTATTCCAAACTTCAGGACAGACTGCATGGGGTATATCCATGCCATTATACAGTGTCAGTGACTTCTTAGTATGTGATAGCAGGATTCTTGCCTTTACCTAATTTTTCCAGGTATCTACAGGACTTTGTTTTCTCTTTTTTTTTCTTTTGTGTTCCTTAGTTATAGGAACTTGATTCTTTATTCTTTAACCTTCAATGGAGGTCATTTACCATACATTATCACTATCCAGGCAAATTGGGCAGATGGAAAGCCTCACAAAAGGTAAAAGGTCTTGGTCTCTGCTACACATGGCTTGTAATGAGAGAAATTAAAGGGAAAATGTTATTCCTTTGTCTGATTTTTTTAACCTAGCTAAATATAACCATTTCTGGTTGTTAAAACCTTCTGTAGATTAAATTTCTCTAGGCACGCTCTGGGTACACATACTTTAGAAATAAATTTAGCCTCAGCAGAACCTAATGTTATTAAAAGATTAAAATATGTATTTTGCATTTTATTCAGGAGGCTTGGCTGTTCCCATCAGCTAACAGTAGGTTAATGCTGGGGACTGGTTCTTGTCTTTTCTGCTGCATTTAAATCCCAATTCTAATGACTAAAGAGTATAAAGATATAAACATAAGCTTTTAATGGTTTGAATAAGGTTGAAAACAAAAACTTCTGTAGTTAAATACAATTATTTTGCAGGGCTCAGTCTGCTTAATGTATTTTATTTGTCACAAGCAGCTCATAATTATGCTGAGGAAAAAAGGAAATAGCAGTGCAGAATCTTAATAGCATATTTTGCTTTCTCAATTTTCCTATTTTTTACTCTGAAACATCAAGCCTATTTTGTTGCCATATTTTCTTCTTTAATGACCTTCATTAAATTCTACGATTCTCACCCCCACTTGTGAAAATGCAATGATAAAATAAACCAGTAGCAAAGTTGAATGGAATCCAGTTCTAAAATCCCCTGCCTCATTCAGCTGCTTCTTAGATACCTAAAATGTGCTGCTTAATTTAAAAAGAAAAATTTCAGTGAGGCTGCAATCCTGCATCTCAGAGACAAGGGAGCAGGAAATGACTTGCAGGTAATTGATTGAAAGGTGGTGTTTGCACTTAGGATTTCCCGAGCTGTCCAATGTTAACCTTGGAGCTTACCTATCTTTGATTTTAAGAATTAGATCCAGCCCACATTCTGGATAGCTCCCCACTTTCAAGGTGCATCTTGGCTGGGGATGAAAAAACAAAGGCTACATGTTCAGTCCTAAAGAAGAAAGAGCAAAACAAAATTTAAAGAAATAAAGGGCAGCTCCAGTGTAGCCATCCTCCGCGTCAAGGACAAGGGGCTGACTTGTTTAACCCTGGGAGTGCCACAGAGAAATAAAAAGCCCTAGAGAGAAGATGCTGCTGATTTTCAAGCAAAAAAAATACAATTATAGAATAGCTACATGAGAAAATATTTTACTTAATTTTTTATTGTGGATACTGTGGATAAATATGGTATAGTTAAACATAAAATATGTATACATATATTCATAGTATTTGAATGAGTAAATGTATATGAAGTGTGAAGCAAGGTATAAATCTTGTTCCTTTCCTAAAATGCAGGATAAGTCTGTTTTAGAAGTTAGCTTATTCTTTTTTGTCTAGAAATAAACTTTATCATCCTTTGTTTAAAGTAACAGTCTTGGGAAATTGACTTTTGTTCAAGAGACTACTATTAACAAGAAAAGCAAACAAAAAATACCTCATAGACACAGACAAAAGTATGGTGCTCACCAGAGGGAAGGGGGTGAGGAGGTAATAAAGGGTAAAGAGGGTCAAATATAGAGTGACAAAAGATGATTTGACTTTGGGTGGTGGGTATACAATGTGATATGCATATTATGTATCATAGAAATGAACACTTGAAACCCATATAATATTATTAACCCTAATAAATTTAATTTAAAAAATTTGTATTCAGGGTCTCCTGCACCTAAATTCTGATATAACTAGCATATTGATAGAAGTTAACAAGCTCTCAATATATATTGGTCAAGTAACTAATAAAGCAATGAAAGAAATGAGAGAGAATGAGAGAGAGAGAGAGAGAGAGAGAAAAGGGTATAAATGACACATGTAGCATTTTTCCAGTGGACATCGCATCTTGGAAAGTTTTTTTCACTTGTCTTCCAGAAACATTCCTCTTTTTCCTCCTATTTAACTAGTGGTGCCTTTTCAGTTTCCTATAATAGTTTTTTTCTAACTTCTAAATATTAGCGCATATTGGGGTTTAGTCATTGATATTATAGATTTTTCTCTATGTATAGCCAGTTTCTATATAATATCTTCAAATTTCATGACTTTATTATACCAATACTCCAACCCATCCATGCAATAGATATCTAAACTGAAGTGTTTTCCTTAGCTCTGGATTCATATACTTAACTTTTTACCTGATCCTCCACATAGATATCAAATAGCCATGTCAATGACAAATTTTACCAAGAGAAACTCTTGATTCATCTACCCTCCCTTCTAATTTCTTCCTTCCTCAATCTTCCCCACATCTACCATCGATATTGCCTTTATCCAGTTTTTCAAACTAATTTTTAAAGCTTTTTATATTTCTTCTTTTATTACACTAGTCATTCAATTCTTTCACATGCCTTGTTAGTTCTATATTCAGAAGAGATCCCAAAATCCCATTTTCAACTTATTCATGGCTGTTACAGTAATTTGTTCAACATGTTCTTCTCTCGTTTAGACTATTGGAATAGTCTTCTGGCCGTACTACGGCTCCAACTTTTGCTCACTCTAGAGGAGTCCCCACCCATAGGCTGAGATCTGAAAAAAGGAGGCATAACCAGAGCCCAATAATACACACATTGCTCATGCCATGGAAGCAGAAACCCTGTTATTCACTGTGCTCCTGATCAGTGAGGAGGCACAGAAACAAGATTTTTAAAATGACCTAGTTTCTCTATTCCCTTTACCTGACAGTGTCTCACCCAGCTGTTTCTTCTGCATGAGCTATATCATAAAGAAGCTTAGAAATTACACTAACAGGGACCCATCCCCTTTCTCAAATGATACAGAGAAGAACTTGAGAAGAGAATGGAAAGGAAAGCAACTGCCAAGGAGCAGTGAGTCCTGGCCCCTCTCTCCATCCCACTGATGACTTACTGTATTTTGCCGTGTATTATGCACAGCCACATTTTTGGCTCAAATTTTCCAGGAAAAAATCTTTTATTTTAATTTTTTGTTTCCATTTATTTATTTATTTTTATTTAGAAACACAATTGATTATTGTATTCCAGGGTATATTTTTCATATACATATCATTATTACTGTCTAGAGTTTCACTTCTTTTTTCAAATAATTTTTTAATTGTTGTTCAATTACAGTTGTCCTCATTTTTCCCACATTACTCTCCCCTGCCCTACCCACCCCCACTTCCTACATTCAATCTCCTTCCTCCCCCCACTGTCTTTGTCCATGGGACCTTTATTCACGTTCCTTGACTTTACCCTTCCCCTTCTTTCTTCTGTAATCCCCCTACCTCCTCCCCTCTGGTTACTGTCAATTTGTTCTTTATTTCTATGTCTCTGGTTCTATTTTGCTCACTTGTTTGTTTTATTGATTAGGTTCCACTTATAGGCAAGATCATATGGTATTTGTCTTTTACCTCCTGTCTTATCTCTGAGCATAACACTCTCCAGTTCTATCCATGCTGTCACAAAGGATAGAGTTACACTTTTAATGCATAAGCGTAAATAAAAGAATTAAGAACATTTCTGTAGATAAGGAATTAGCACTATCCCATGTATAATGCACATCCTTATTTTTCCCTAAAAAATTTGGGCATAAAAGTGCACATTATCCATGGCAAAATATAGGTATTATCCCCACAAAAGCAAGAGTGAACCCTACAAAATAGAATACATATCATGCCAAGCACCTAGTCTCACACTTCCAATGGCTTTACACCCTACTCCAAAAAAAAATACAGAGTTCTAACCATAACCTATAAAGCCTCATGTGACCTGGTCGTGGTCTACTAGTCTAATGTTTTCCCAATACTCTTCTTTTCCTCACTTCATTTCAGCACATCGCAGAGCTTCTTCCCTAAGAGTTTTTCCATCTCTGGTAAATTTTACTCCCAGCTCCAGTCAGACCTGTGCTCAGATATTACCTTCCCAGAGAGAATTTCTCTACCACTCATGTAAAAGATTGACTCTCCATCAACTGTGTCCGTTTACCCTGCTTTATTTTTCTTAGCACGTTCACAGCCTCGAACTATATTGAATTTATACTCATTTACTGTTTTCCTTCTCTTCTAGATAAGCTTCATGAGGGCAATGCCTTCACTTGTTCACTAACATATCCCCAGTGCTCATATCAGTGCCTAGCAAATAATAGGAAATCAATAAATATTTATTTAATATAGGAACAGAAATATATACATCTCTTGTTACCTATAAAAAGAGATAAATATCTATAAACAGACATTTTGGTCTATGTTTCAAAATTGGTTGTTACTAAACAGTTCCTTTTGAAGTGAATTCTTTAGTACACAAAACATATCTTTATAAATGGGTCTGTTCATTATAAGGCGGTAGCTAGCTTTTAAGATTATTCTGCTCAGGGTATGGATACAGTATCATGAATTCAAATAAAAATGGATAAAAAACCAAACAATTATATTATTGTCATTTGAACAATGTAAATTTTTGAATTCTAATAATTATGAAGAGTATATTTAATGAAAGAAAATTGATATAAAATCTTACCACACACAGTTTTGGAGTTAAAAGTAATTGTATATGCCACCTACTGAAAATTCCAAGCCAAAGAGGAAATTGACTTTTGAAACACACCTGTAAAAAGGTCATCTATTCTGTATGTAAGGTACTATCCATACCAGATAAATTTGAGCTAGTCTTACAATTTACATCAATCTCTATTATAGTATCCCTCATCATCTAATATCTGTCAATATTTACAATTTTGCATTCCAAATTTATGTTGTATAATTATAACCCCTTTTTATAAATGTTTCATCAATTACTTTGTGGAAGCCACTTATGTTAAAATCCTAAAATTCTCCTACTTTATGCTAAATATACTATTCCTTTTCATCTGCTGTCATACAGCTTGATTTTAAGACTTCTTAAAAAGTAAAGTACCCTCCTCTGTATACATCCCGGCTTCACAGTGTCCAGTGCTGGGTTTGTCTATCAGTTAGATATTGGAGTATAACAAAGTACCTCAGTGTTCAGTGGCCTATAAGTCAACACAATTCTTATCACTCATGAGTCTGTGTATTATATGGTTCTTCTTCTCAGCTGGGCTTATGCTTATATCCCTGGACAGGTGCATGTCAGGTAGGCAGTTCTAATTATATTAGTTAGGTTCCTCCACATGTTTTGATGTCCACTAGTGGTAGACAGGTTTAAAAAGCCTCGGCTGGGACAACTGGCCTGTCTTCCACATGATCTTCACCTCCTATCAAACTAGCTGACGCTTTCTCAGACCACTGAGAGACAGAGCAACACAAAGGACAATTGAGTCCCAAGCTCAGGAGTGGCACCATGCCATTCTACTGCCTGTTCTCCAAAACTTGGTAGCAGTCTAGCCCAGATCACAGGGATCAGATTAAGACAGACTGCCTCTCTATGGAAGGAGCTAAGTGTCATATTTTTGATATTTATATGGATAAGAAAAATTAGAGCTACCTTTGCAATTAGTCTACTACAATTTCCAGTAGGTAAACTAACCATTTCTTAGTGTAGTAGAAAGACAAGAACATCAAAAGGAAAGGGATATGATAAAGATAATTTGAAAGAGTTTGGTATTGATTTATTTTTCATTATTAAAATAATTACAATATAGTTGAGTTTATTGTGCTTATTTCACAGATTGTTATTATTTATTTTGAGCGACATATGAGGAAAAGGGCCACCATAAGCCTATCAGTGCTTCTGGCTAAAAAATTTCTTAATTCAAGTTTTTATTCAATGTCCTTTGCATAATCACCTGGGCCCAAAACAAGCTTGAGGGGATCTTTGGTAATTCAAAGGACTACAGGCTGTACTCAGAGACATTACCAGCTATATGCAAAAGCTGCACCACTGCCTGGTGTCAAACTCTGACCTCCAGAGTGGAGAGACCTTCCAAATATCACAGGAATTTCTCTTGCAACCCAGCTGTGGTAACTTTGTTAAATTAATATTTGTTAGGTGGAGCCATAGGTGTCCACAAAAGCCAGGAAGACATGAGGAAGTAGCATTAGAGAAGCTTATTATTCACAGGCCCTGGAGGAGGTTCACTGAAAGCCATGGGAGACAGCTAAACAGAGTGCACACAGAGAGGGTGGGGCAAGGTGGAGTGCTTTGGGGTTCACAGGCTAAGGCTGGGTAAGCTTAGGTGGCAATTTGGTAATCTTTCTGGAGATTTTTATCTAAGGACCACACAAGAGGAAAACCCTGGATGACACGGGAGAGTGCTTATCACAGTGGCAGTTGGGTAGTCATGTCAGGACATCAGGACTTCAGGAGCCATATCATACCTACCAGTGACTCAGCTGCCTCTTTTCTGTGCATGTGATGAAGGGTTGGGGTGGTGGCAACTGTCAAAGTCTCTGCAGGCCGCTTGGCTGCACAAAATGGATACCAAGGCAGCAACATTATGCAATAGTTTAGCTAAACAATTAATGCAAACATAAACCAAAACCACATAGGCAAAAGAATTCAAGGAAATGTTGCTTAGTTGAGCCAAATTGACAAAATAAGAAAGCAACCCAATTCACCTTTTGGCAACTAGAGATGCATGTACACATCTCTTAACCACACTTATCCCCCAAAGAAAGGTAAAGCAAAGGCATGCCTCCACCTAAGATAGCATGACTGACCTGAGTATTCCTCCTTTGGAAGCTAAGACTGATCAAGCAGCAGAGCCCAAACACATGAGGACAGGAAGCAAAACTTTCACTAGTGGTTCATTTACTAGGAATAAAAGTGAAAAGTGAGAATTAGCTCAAATTTGTCCCTTGTTTCCTGAGTTATGAATGTTTGCTATAAGAGAAAAAGCTCAAAGATTGGTCGGTGATTTCCAACATATACCACATCCGGGGGACATCATTCCAGCCCCAGATTCTGGTACACCCCTCAGGCCCTGTGTCTCCTGAAGGTTTTTTCACTGTTCTATCATGCTATTGCTTCAAGGTGATGCTGATCATACAAATCAATAAATTTCATAGCATATGTCAATTTCTAGGCATATCAAATTTTCCTTCACCCTAAATGGTCTATCTTGACATGTTCCAGGCACTGTAATTCATAATTTTACTAAAGTGGCAAACTACTGAATTTCTGTGATATTTATCTCCATTCATCTAGTATGCATGTATATTACCAACGTGTCTGGAAAAGCTGCTCCTTTCTTATCACTATGTCCAATGATAATGATACCATTAACGGAATGACTTAATGATGCTCTGGAAGGGAGAGGCCATCAAAGTGTCTATGAACAAAATTATGATAATTAGCTAATAAGTTGATATTGCTGTACTGTAAGACAATGCAAGTGTATTTCTGTCCCTGCCAGGAGAAAATAAACAGTTCTCAATGAAGAGAGAGCTTATATAGAAAAAAGTATTCTTTGTTTCATCTATTGATTTATTCTAGGTGCAGGGGGACATGTCTATTTGCTCCAGTATCAAAATCATATCTGAAATGGTTGCTACAATTAAAATGACCACCTGGTTAAGTTTATGATAATCCACTGTCATTCTGCGATATCCACCTATCTCCTGTGCAGGCCAAATAGGTGAGCTGAATGGGGACGTGGCATGCATAATTCACTGTATCACACATCTTTCAGATCTTGGATGGTTGCGCTAATCTATGCAAAACTTCCAGAAGGCAACATCCATTTGGTAGCTGGAGATAGTTCTACCGGCTTTCACATGGCCTTTTCTAACATAATGGTCTCCAAACTCCTTTAAGAAGAAATAAAATGATTCCAGGAGGAAGATCTTTGATGAAAGAAGAAATGGCACATTTTTGGATTCTGTCAGTTGCTGAAAATGTCTATTCCAATATGATTTATATGATTTCTAGAACTGATGAAATACCACAGGGTTAATTCAAAAAATGCTGAGCCACTGTGAGGTTGACCTTAATCAGAACCTTATTAACCACCTGACCTCCATAAGCCCTTACCGAGACTGGTGGATCACACCAGTGGTTTGGATCTCCAACGAGTAGTAGCAGCTCAGAGTCAGTGTCCAATAAAACCCCAAATGCTTTTAATATCCACTTCTCCCATGAACAGTTACTATGGTAAATGCTGAAAATCCCTTTGTGAAAGGCTATAAGGGAGATTTATAGCATACATTTTTAAATGTATAGGAAGTTCCTTCCTCAAGGTATTCAATCTCTTTGTGCAAGGTATTCTAATTTTATGAAAGGGCTCAGGTCTGACAATGCATTGAGAGGTTGCAAAAGTCTAATGTGGTGATTCAAGTCAATGTTCTGTTTACCAGGCCTAGAGCTCCTCCACTTATGCATTTTAAGTAAGACTTTAGTAGGCTGCTCATCTGTTTCAGTGATGAATGCAGCATGCACAATTAGACATGACCATTGATCTTTGAACTCCAAGGCATTCTGACAAGTGCTTTGGTTCTTTCTAGTAACCATTATAGTAACATTTACAGTAACCATACTTGAATTGCCTCTGGAAATTAAATACCACAGCTTGGACCTGCCACCCAAGGTTATATCACCCCTATTCAATCAGTGATGCCAGTTCAATAGTAGTTGTTCCCACTGCCAATACTGACCTTCAGAAAATAACCAACACACAGATTGTCATGGATGCTGGAATCTCCTCCTGGATATATTTCAGCTTTGTGAAGGAAAAAACCTCTGGCCATTCTGAAGAAATAAGGAAGTGAGTGAGTGAGTGAGTGAGTGAGTGAGTGAGTCTTTCAGGATAAATCCTTTCTAGAACTCTGATCTCCTTTAACCTTTGGATAATGTCCTCTACATTGCACCAAGGAAGTTATGGCATTTCAACCTCAGTGTAGGCCATAGCTGAGTCCCAGTTTCAACTGATCTATCAAGGAAACTGTTAGAGTTATCCTGATCACAGTAGCCAATCTTTTGATTTCAGAATCCATGCTTAATGCAAGCATATCAACAAATTCGGTTGCTCCAACGTTATATGCTTTCCATTCTGCTCCAGTAGCTTTTGTATATATTCCCATAACTAGAGTGGTAAATCTCATAGTGATTTTCATCTGTGTTCTACCTCTTGAGTCCTATCAGGGCTTGAGCCTGGGTATAGAGCTAGAAGCATTGATAATTGTTGGGGGTATATCAAAAGTAAGATCAGTATTCCTTTGTCCCTCAAGGGATGAACATTATAGGTTCTTTACTAAAGTGAGACAATCTTCCTAGAGAGGAGAGTAAGGGCTTCTTTGGTGATATAAAAGATTCAGAAAAATTTAGAATGTAAAGGTCTCCAATTGCATCGCAATCTTCCTTGTGTGCCCTCCCATTTAAAAGGTAGAATCCTCCCCAATCACTGCTCTATGTTTAACATATACAATTCTGTGATTTTATAAATTTACTATGTGCTATAATACAGCCACTCTTGTGATTAGATTTGAGATTTGGCTTTCAGTAATCTTAGCCCTGTGCCTACAAGAACTAAGGTCTTTATTTAGGACAACGTCCTAAAACTCTGCTTCTTTATTTATAATCTAATGTGCAAAAATAAACCCCTAAGTTTTTCATTTTATTTCTTCAAGTTCTCCAGTGCACTCTCATATGACCAACAAACTCCATTATAGTCTTTATTTTCACACACAAAAATGTTCTAAACCAACACTGCTTGGCCTGGCAGCTTGCCTTCTACAGTCCTTTGATTTTAGGCATCCACACAATCATTGATTAATTAGTTTCCCATTGCATGTCACAGATTACCAGTGCCCCCTTTACACTTGGAAGTGAGTTTTAAATGCAGCTTCACTTACCATATTTTGCCATGTATAATGCACACTTTTTGGTTCAGATTTTCAAGGGAAAAATAAGGGTGTGCATTACATATGGGTAGTGCCTGAAATACCTTGTGTCTGTTCTTGTGTTTTCTAATTATTTGTTACACAAAATTTCTTGTATCATAATGTTAAAAAATAAATGCTAAAAAAATAAATAAATAAATGCTGAAATTTCATTATAATATAAAAAGCAAGTACCTAAATATAAATAAATAATTAAATTAAAAATTAAAATGAAAGATTTTTTTTCCCGAAAGTTAGAGCCAAAAACATGGCTCCACACTATACTCGGGAGCATGTTATACATGGCAAAATATGGTACCTAGATCAGAGGATTAATTCTAGATATCTCAGAAAATAGATAATTCATCTTCAAGATTTTATGTTCCTAGAACTACTTCAGTATCAATTTCAGTGTCATTGAGGGTTTAAGCAAGTAGCAAAATCACAATTTAGCAATATGGACTAAAGACTACTTATGAAGCTTAGACCTTCCACATTTGTAATTCTTGATAAAGAAGTTGAGGAAGAGTCGCTGCCTCTGCATCTGGTGGCGGATGAGAAATCACCATGGGTTGGCAGAGACAGCAGTCAGTAAGAAAAAAAAGCTTCACATGAAACAGGAAGGGACGGGGCAAACTGGACTTGACAAAGACAAACAGGAACTTCTCTCAACACTACCAGCTTTCGTCACGTGGGGGCTCTGGGTAAGGTGATACTTGGCCCAAAGTTAAAATAAGCTGAAGGAGGAAGTTCAGTAGGTGAGCTGTCGTGCTGACTGCTGTCCAAGGCCAGTATTATTGAACATCCAGTTGGGGCCCATGGCACCGGCCCCAGGAGAGTCTGGTGCAAATCCTCCAAACAGCAAATCCGACTTAGCTTCCACTGTCCCCATCTCACACACATTTTTCTTGTTACCAACAACCATACAGGGAAAAGAATTCTGGAAACTCTAGTTTTAGAATTACTGACCAGCACAGTGAGCATAGACATAAGATGTGAGATATATTTTACTACCTTTTTTAAAAAATAAACTTAACTTCAAAGTTAAAGTTGGCTATTCTGGAACTTGTGGTGAATACACTTTCAACTATGACTGAGAAATCACTTTCTAGAGTTTGAGGAAGAATCCTTATATCCACAATCATTGAGCAATACTGGTTGCCACTGAAGTTTTACATATTTCCCCACGTATTATGGCTTCCACATGTGCAACAAAGAAATCTTAGAAAAGCATGGCAACCCTGAGGGCAAAGCTCCAAAGTCTAACCTGCAGCCACGTCACTGTGACATCCCTGATATTTTTGCATGTACATTTTACATATCTTTGTCTCTAAATGCATCATTCTGGATATCCTCTGCCCCTTTTTAGTTCCTTCCTTCATTTGTATTTAACTTCTGTAAACCCTTCTGCTAAATTTTGTATTTGAATTTTAAAAATTTTATCCATATATATAATGTTAACTTTTTCATTGACTATTTTTATGTTTCTAGGTCTCTGCAAAAGTTCTCAATGTTATCTTATATTTTACTTACTATATATAGTGCATTAATTTTAGTCTTTGACTTTATCTGAATTCACAATCTAAGTACACTGTGGATCTGTTCCTACTGTGTGTTTTATTTCTTTGCTTTAAATTTTGATCATATTATCTTTAGTCTTGTGTGCCTGATACATTTTGGTCAGGCATCTTCCATTAAATATTTTAAAGTATAGAAACAGATTCCTTCTATACTTTAGAAGTATAAAGTATACTCTAATACTCTAAAGAGTATTAGAAACTCAAATATTTTGAGTTTCCTTCTGGTAAGTGGCTAAGAGTATTAGCAATTATAGATCAATTAATCCATCATCAGAACTGGTGTGATTTATAGTAGGACCTGAATCCCTAGAAGGACTCTTCCAATCCTATTCATTCTTACTCCAGAGTGTAGACTTCCTGGTCTCACCTCACAACGCAGGAGGTTTGACAAGGTTCCTTTTCCTTATTGAACCCTTCTGTAATAAAGAATTTCACTTTGTCCCAAAAGAACCCAGATTTTAGTCATCAGCTTCTTGGAGACATCTATTTCATACTTCAGAGGGGTGTCTTCGTTTAGGCAGTGGCTGGCCACACAGGATGTCAGGGTAGGGTTGGCCATATCCAAGAGTCTTACCATGGAGCTAGCCAGCCCAGAAAGACCAACCATGTGATTCAAGGTGGTAGACTATTAATTAATGCAGACACTGAGTTCAGTTATGTCAGCAATTAATCAATTAACCATGCCTATGTAATAGAGCCCCACTAAGAAGTCTAAACACTGAAACAAAGGTGAGCTTCCCTGGTTGCAATGCTCCATGTGTATCACCATACACCATTGCCAGCAGTGTAACATGTCCAAACTCCATGTTAGAGGGCAATGGGAGCTTCCCGTTTGGGCTGCTTCCAGCCTCTGCCCTGTGAGTTTCTTCCTTTGGCTAATTTTAAGCTGTATCATAAGCAAAAAAGCTTTCAGTGGGTACTGTGAGATATCCTAAATAATCATCAAAACTGAGAGTAGTTTTGGACCTTCTGAAGCTTCAGCTGGTGTCTGAAGTGAGAATGGTCTTGTAGAGGACTGTGCCCTTGGCCTTCACACTTGAGCTAACTCCAGGCAGCCCTGGACTCCAGGGTTGCTGTTGATAATCTACAGCATGTAAAGCTTATCTTCTAGTCACTTAGCTATTCTTCAGGTATTGACAGAAGAGTCTTGCAGGGAAACTGTTCTCGATGCCAAAATCACCCTTGTAGGTTGATTCCTTTTTTAACTGAATCCTGACCTGCCAGTTCTTCCCTATCTCTTTACTTCCATGAGCTTGAGACCAGATGTTTCACATACTTTTTAAAATTGTACTAACTATTCTCAAGTAGATATTTCGGTTAATGTTGCAATCTACCATTATCAGAATAAAAATTTTTATATTTTGATTATTTTATTTAAAAATCAATATTTACATGCTATAAATACCATAAATAAATTGGAAGAAAAATTATATAGTGTAAAAAATTCAAAAAGGACTGATTAAAGATAAGTAGTATCACATAGGCCTAATGTATAAGAATAGTATTAACAATCTGCAAGAAAAAGAAGGAAAAAGACGTAAATACTTAATACAAAAATATATACAATTAATCTCAAGATATGTGGAGGGGAGATTCAAAATAAGAAATATTCAAATTAAACATTGAAATACTATTTAATTAAATGAAATATCATGCATTCATGAATATGCTGTCCTGAAAAAATGTGTATTTTCAACTTTACACATCCTAAAACCCAAGTAGTAATGGGCAGCCTTAGTGCCTAAAATTTAATCTCTAATAGCTATTTCTCAATACAATAACAGGACACTTGTAGAAATTGTTGGTTTCAGGTTTGGGTAGTAAATGTACAAGATGAACCTAAAATATTTTGTTATTCCTGAAGTAAGAGGATTCTGAAAGATTAATGTGGCCATGCTAAAGTGCCAACCTGAATCAGCTTTCATTGGCATCAGGTAGAACAACGTTAAGCATCCTAAAAAAGAGCACCTACAACTGATTGTACCATAACAAATATGAAAAGACATAATAACAAAAATCATCTCACTGATCAGCATTGAAGTTTTCCAGAGCTCCAAAACGTCATTCTAAAATTGGTGAACAAGATAATGAATATATATTTATCATTATTTTAATTATCATTATCATTATATAAACTATATTAAAAGCTTCCAATAGTTGATCAAACATTTTTTAAAACTATGGCTAACAATAGAGAGAAAACATTAAAATTGAAACCTCAATTTGTAACATCTAATTAAATAATTGTTAAAAATCTATGATGCTAAAATTATTGGAGTAAAATGCTGATGAGAAAATTTACAATGGAAGAAAAAGAAAAAACTTAATTTTAAGTTTGATGACTAGGGGTACACATTTCATGAACCCATGTAACTAGAAGTCTACATACCCACCCTTAGAAATGTATTGCTCCCCCAAATTAATCCTAAATTTAATAAAATCTCTACATAAATCTACCAGTTTCAAGAACCTGCAGGCTAATTTAGCAGATAAATAAAATAAGGGATATTATACCAAATTTAAAAAGATCAATACAAAAAAATAAGGTAAGAAAATACTACAAAGTAAAAATGTTAAAAACATGACAATAGAAAATGTGTGGTGATTTTATTTAGTAATGTGTGGAGACCCAACAAATGTTTTCTATGTAGGAGTTACAGGAATGAGTTACATATTTGTATAATTCAGTTAGTTATGTGTTTTATAGAGGAGAATAACTGGCTTTATGACTGTAAAATATTATTCACATCTCACATTGATTCATTCTATGCAGTTTTTTATGAATATATCTGATTGATTTTAAGTTTCAGTTACTCCTAAATTTTTAGTTTCAAATTTCTTTTTCCTTTCTTTACCAATCCTAATAACTATACAATTATAAATTATTTGTAAGCAATGTTAATGTACAGCAACTGCTGATGTTAAAAAATTTAATGAGTTATATTTTTAATCAAAAGTTCCATATACATTAATATAAATAAGTCTTATATTTCTTTTTGCTGGCTTATGTTAGAATGTAAAGTACAAAGCAAGGCACACTGAAAATTTTAAAGTTCTTTTTATCCTCAATGGAAATACACTGATGTTACACTTTTTAAAAGGAGAAAAGTTCAAAAGAGAGAATTTTATATTGATATATAGAGAATAAAGTGTCCCCACCCCACCCTGAATCTTCTGCAGCATCTCTGAAAACACCAGAGATTTCCTTGAAATTTTACTTCAGTGAGATGAGATTCAGAGAGATGTGTAGGTAGTGCTGCGTGAGGTTTACTCATGCATTCACTTTATTTCTGCCAGTAACCCTTTCGATACCTTTATGTCTGTTGATGACCATCATCACAAGGAACAGGTATTTTTAGATGCCCAGTCCAAGGCAAGTGCATACACTATTCAAGGCAGGAAACACTAGTTTTTGTGGCTGAAGCATAAAAGAAATTAGTGTCCTAAATTTAGAAAATCAGATGAAGCTGAAATAAAGACTACATTTCACTTGTCTATTTACATATTCACCTTAAAATAAAACTCTTCTTGGTAGAATGTTTGTGAAGTAACTGTGTTAGCAGAGTAGAGGATTTTTATTTAGTATTTATTTAGTCATTTGCCTAAAGAAAAGAGTGGGAGAATAATGGTGGATGAAAAACAGGCTTCTTCAAAATTGTACTAATTTTTAAGTAACATTCAGTATTTCCTTTTTTAAAATCCTTACCAGAGAATATATTCACTGATTTTAGAGAGGGGGGGCATTGTTACAGATTAATGACAATGTCTTATAATTCACAACTTTTATGTTACACAAGGTAAGGTACATGTAGTCTCCTAAGCTCTTTGTATTTTAACATCAGTAAAGATAAAAATGGATTCAGAAGAAAAATATACTGTTATCCCTTATTTCATCACTTATTATATCTAAATATAATTGGGAGCTTGGCCACTTGAATTCTGTATATTCTAACATTCTAATCCCCAGTAAACTTTAGTCAATAAAAATGAGTGGACAGAAGAGAGAAGAAATGTATATTTTGTTAGCAAAGGTAATGACCTACTGTCACTTCCAACAAGGGTGTGCAACACTTGATGCACAGGGTAAATCTGTTTGGGCTTGAAGCCCCAAATTCACAGTAAGTTTACCTATTTCAACTTGAACATGAAATCCTAAGGTCACCAGAGAGCCACCATTCTGCTCCAATACTCTTTCCTTGTAGCTTTTAAATACTCATATTTTCCTATGTAAACTATTATTTACTTCATGCATTTATGGTGTCTGATGCTCCTATTAAGTTATAAATCTACCAGCAAACAGACATTTTTATCTCTACTTCTTAAGTCCTACATCAATGCTCACCATATAGGAATGACTTAACAAACATTAGTGGAATTAAACTAAATACCACTTGTATTTTTCTTATGTATCTGATTACAGATCACTGTTCAAAGGTTTAGATTTGCTGCTGCTAAACCTCAAGCATGGTCTCAAGCCTCACACATCAGGACTGAGGAGGTTTAGAGTCTCGATGCTCCCTCACCAGCTGGGGAGAACTTAGGCAATGATGCCCTTTCCTAACCTCAGTTTAGTCTCATATCTAATTAAAAAATAGTGATAATACACATCCCAGAAGAATTCTTGAAAGATTCCATTAAATAGCACATCTAAAACATTTATCATAATGTACAATATGTGGTAAGCACTCTATAACTCCTACACATGAATATTAATATTATTTTTATTATCAGTAGTCAAGGCCCCAATAGAAAACAAATAAACAAATTCAAATCAAGTGATTCAAATAAAGAGACACCCGTGAAGGACGTCTGCTGATGTTAAAAAATTTAATGAGTTATATTTTTAATCAAAAGTTCCATACACATTAATATAAATAAGTCTTATATTTCTTTTTGCAGGACAATTTACAGAGCTTTGGGCAGTACTGAGAAAACGAATAGGAGCTGCCTAAGCAGGCAGAGATGAGCGATGGAGGAGAAAAGCTCTCTAGTCCTGAAGGGTGATGAGGAGAAAGTGTGTTGCCAGAATGCAGTAAGTCTGGAGTCTGGGAAAGGAGAGGGCTGGCAGGTTCTGTAGTCATGAAAGCATACAGGCACTGCCAGAGTGAGGCTCTAAAGTCAGAAAGGAGCAAGTAAGAAATGATCATCAAGGAACAAGTATAACAGACCCATGGACAAAGCCAAAGGGGGTTAGGATTGAGGGTAGAAGATGGGGGTGAGTGAGGTTGGGGAAAGTGGTGGAGGGAAAATGTAGACAACTGTTTTCAAACAACAATAAAAATGATTAAAAAATACCAATTAAAGATTAAAAAAGACATCCCCAAACTTCTTTCTCCTTCCACCCTCCAATCTCTTGTCAGACTTCCCATTAGTTGGAACTAAGTGGGTGAACACAATGCAGAGTCGCCCTCTGGGAAACTAAGTGAGGAAGAACAAAAGATTAATTTGAAAGGGCAGGGTTGGCAAATTACTACACTCTCCACACCCACAATTGGCCATAATAAATTCTTTAATTTGCAAATTTTCATCCCCTGGGGCCACCAGCTCCCATATAAATTTGCATGGTTTCCATGAGATTAAATTAATCATTTCCTCACTACTACAAAGAAGAATCAATTTGATTGAATCTGAAATACTTGAATATATTATGAGGATGCATTTTGAAAATGAAATTAGAAAATAACACTATTGACAACCAGTCTCCAATACAGTCTCCCTAATGTTACAATAATAAAGGTCTTGATGGTCTTCTAAAGAAAAATTAAATGAAAAATTCATTGAAGCCAGACTCCAGAGTAAAAAATATTTCAGTCTGTGCTCAGAAATTATATAATACTTCAAACCAGGTGGAGCAGCCCATGCTGAGCTGATAATGAAAGGTATTTAAGAAACTCTGACCATGGTTAATTCCAGATACAAGAGAAAAGATATTAAGAACAGGATTTAGGGAAGTCTAAAAAGAATTTTTTCTTTTTATGTTTTTCTTTGTAGTTTTCTGAGTTGTGTATTTCTCTCTTCTTCCCCATTCTCTCTCTCTGTCTCTCTGTCTCTCTCTCTCTCCCCCCCCGCCCCCCGCACACACACACCATAAACTAAAACTCTTAAAATGCTGTCTCCCTGAGCTGGGAAACATTATCTAAAGATTGATACTTACACACATTTCCCAGAGAAATCAGGTTTACCAGTGCACAAGTTTAGTTAGAAGCTATAAATGTTATAACTTAAAAAAGCTTTATTGTTAATATTTTGACTCATAAAATGATTGGGCTTCCTCCCAAATCTGGTCATTTTTTCAAAGAAAAATGAACCATAAACCAAATAGATTACCAGAGTTTGGATATGGAGAAAACTGCACAACATCCCTGCCCCTTTCCTCTGGAAACTTCACATTATGAAGCCATAAGAGGTTCGGCACATAACAGCATAGCCCCAGCAAAGTATAATTGGCAATTTAGTTGGTGAGAAGCTGTCATTTAAAATGCAGACTAAGTAATCTCATTCAGAGCCTGAGACTGGGCAGGTAACATACTACATAGATATATCAGTAACATATTAAAATTCTCAGAGCTTTAAAGAAATGTGAAACATGTAATTAGAATGTATAGATATTTTAATGTTGGAACTATTATTACATGTATCCTCAAAAATGTGTATTATTTTGGATTTTGCCTGGAAAATAGGGATAAAATTAAGTTGCCCTATTTTTCTCTTCACCCATGTGTTATTTTTACATCACTGATGTATTTATTCTAATAGCTGTCAATCTGAACTCCTTCTAGGCCATGATACACTTCTGACTTGGAATTCTATTTGTGAGAACAAAATACATAATAAAAAAATTGACAACATTCTCTGAGACTAAGAATGTGGTTATCAGTTATCTGGACACATCCATGTCAACTTTAATAAGGAAATCAGCATTTAATTGTATACTATATTCTTTCTTTTTTCCCCTTTTAAAAAATTTATTAATTTATTGGGGTGACGTTGGTTAATAAAATTATGTAGATCTCAAGTGTATAGCTCAAGGACACATCATTTGTTTATTGTACTGTGTCCACCATCGGAAGTCAAGTCACTTTCTGTCAACATCGATCCCCCTTTATCTACTTCTACCTCTCCCCACTCTCCTCTTCATCTCGTAATCATGATACTGTTGTCTGTGTCTTTGAGTTTGTTTTTTTATTATTGTTTTTGCCTCATCCCTTCACCTTTTCCACTCAGCCCCACCTCCTTTACCCTCTGAAAGCTGTCAGTCTGTTTTCTGTATCTAAGAGTGACTCTTTCTTTTTTGCTTGTTTATTTTATTAATTCAATTGCACATGTAAGTGAAATTATATCATATTTGCCTTTCGCTGATTGGCTAATTTTATTTAAAATACTTTCCAGGTCCATCCATGCTGTTGCATAAGGTAAGAGTTCCTTCTACATTACAGCTGAGTAGTATTTCATTGTGTAAATGCACCACACTTTTTATTTACTCATCCACTGATGGGCATTTGGGCTAATTCTAAATCTAGGCTATAGTAAGTAATGCTGCAATGACACTGGGGTTCATATATTCTTTCAAATCAGTGTTTAAAGATTCCTCAGATATATTCCCAAAATTGGAATCACCAGGTCAAAAGGCAGCTCCATTTTTAATTTTTGAAGGAAACTCCATACTGTTTTCCACCATGGCTACACCAGTCTGCATTCCCACCAACAGTGAAAAAATATTCCCCTTTTCCACATCCTAGCCAGCACTGGTTGTTTGTTGATTAATTAGTGGTAGCCATTCTGAAAGGTGTGAGATGATATCTCATTGTGGTTTTAATATTCATTTCTCTGATAATTAGTGACATTAAGCATCTTTTCATATGTCTATTGGGCATTCTATGTCCTCTTTGGGAAAGTTTCTATTCAGGTCCTTTGCCCATGTTTTAATTGAATTGTCTGTATTTTTGGTGTTGACTTGTGTAAGTTCTTTATAACTTTGGATATTAACTCCTTTTCAGATATATAATTTGTGAATATGTTCTTCCATTCAGTGATTGTCATTCCATTCTGTTGATGGTTTCTTTTGCTGTGCAAAAACTACTCACTTTGATGCACTCCCATTTGCTGATATTTTTTTTTTGGTTTCCCTTACCCAAGAAGAAATATCAGAAAAAAATATTGCTACAAGAAATGTCTGAGATTTTACTATCTATGATTTCTCCAAGGATTCTTATGGTTTTGAATCTAACATTTTAAATCTTTAATCCATTTTGAGTTTTTTTGTATAAGTGTAAAGAGGTAGTCTGTTTTTTTTTTTTTTTTGCACATATCTGTCCAATTTATCCTACAGCATTTATTGAATAGATTCTCCTTACCCCATTCTATATTCTTGCCTCCTCTGTCAAAAACTAGTTGTCCAGAAAGGCATGGTTTATTTCTGGGCTCTCTATACTGTTCTGTTGAATTGTATGTCTGTTTTTATACCAGTTATATGCTGTTTTATTTATTATGGCCTTGTAGTATAGTTTAATATTAGGTAACATGATTCTTCCAACTTTGTTCTTCTTTCCCAAGATTGCTGTTCAGGGTCTATTCAGGGTCTTTTGCAGTTCCATATAAATTTTTGTAGTATTTGTTCTAGTTCTGTGAAATATGTCATTGGTATCTTAACAGAAATTGCTCTGACTCTATTGATTGCTTTGGGTAATATAGACATTTTAATGATGTTAATTCTTCTTGTCCATGAACACCATATATGTTTCCACTGATTTGTATCTTCTTCAATTTCTTCAGTGTCTTATAATTTTCCTGCTTAAATTTATTCTTAGGTATTTTATTCTTTTTGAAGCAATTGTGAATTGGATTTTTTGTTTGTTTCTCTTTCTGTTGGTTCATTGTTCATGTAACAAATAAAACCGCTTTTTGTATATTCATTTGTATCTTGCTACTTTTTCTGAATTCATTTATCTGTTTCTAGTAGTTTCTTTAACAAATCTTTATGCTTCTCTATATACAGTATCATATTATCTGCAAACAATGACAGTTTTATGTCCTTGTTTCCAATTTGGATGCCTCATTTCTTTTTCCTATCTGATTGTTGCAACTAGGATTTCCAGTACTATTTTGAATAAGAGCAGTGAAAGTGAGCATCCGTGTCCTGTTCTTGATCTTCAGGGAAATGCTTTTAATTTTTGCTTGTTGAGTATGATGCTGACAGTGGGTTTTCATATATAATTTTTATTGTGTTGAGGTATGCTCCTCCTATTCCCACTTTGCTGAGAGTTTTTTAAATAAATGGGTTCTGAATTTTGTCAAATGTTTATTCTGCATCTATTGATATGACCTTGTGATTTTTATTCTTTTTTTTTGTTTGTGTGATATATTACATTTATTAACTTGCAGATTATGTGATATATTACATTTATCAATTTGCAATATCCCACTAGATTATTGTATATAAATCCTACCTGACCATGGTGTATATGTTCTTTTTGACACATTGCTGGATCTGGTTTACTAATACTTTGTTGAGAATTTAACATCAATGTTCACCAGGTATATTAGATTATTATTTTTCTTTGTAGTATCTTCATCTTTTCTTCTCTTGAATTTTTTAGAATATTTTGAGAAAGATAGGTGTTAGTTTTCCTTGAATATTTGGTTAATTTCTTCTATGGAGCCATCTGGTCCAGAATTTTTTGTTCGTTGGAAGGTTTTTGTTTGTTTGTTTGTTTGTTTGTTTACTGTTTCAATTTCATTACTTGCAATCAGTCTAATCAGATTTTCTTATTCTTCCTTTTTCAGCTGTGGAAGATTGTATGTATCTAGTAATTTATCCATTTCATTCAGATTGTCTAATTTGTTAACACATATTTGTCCATAATATATTCTCAAAATCTTTTATATTTTTGTTGGGTCAGTTGTTACTTCTTTTTTATTTCTAATTTTATTCATTTGGGTCCTCTATTTTGTTTTTCTAAATGAGTCTGGTTAAATGTGTGTCAATCTTGTTTATCTTTTCAAAGAACCAGCCCTTGGCTTCATTGATCTTTTCTATTGCTTCCTTAGACTCTATTTTTTTTTTCTGTCGTGTTCTTTATTATTTCCTTCCTTCTACACACTTTCAGCTTTGTTTGCTGTTCTTTTTCTAGTTCTTTCAAGTATAAAGTTAGATTGTTTACTTCAGATAGTTCTTTTTTTCTTGAGGTAAACCTGCAATGCTATGAATTTCCCTCTTAGGGCTGCTTTCATTGTGTGCTAGAAGTTTTGGGTTGTTGTGTCCCCATTTTCATTTGATTCAAGATACCTTTTGATTTATTTCTCAATTCCATCATTAACCCATTCATTGTTTAGTAACATGTAATTTAGCCCCCAAGATTTTGTGTGTTTTTTGATTTTCTTCCTGTGATTGATTTCTAGTTTCATACCATTATGATTAGAAAATATACCTGATATAATTTCAATCTTCTTAAATTTGTTGAGACTTATTATGTGTCCTACCATGTGCTGTATCCTAGAAAATGTTACATATGTACTTGGAAATATGTATATTCTGCTGCTTTGTGGTAAAATGCTCTGAAAATATCAATTAAGTCTCTCTGGTCTAGTGTCATTTAAGACCATTGCCTCTTTGTTGATTTTCTGTCTCAAAGATCTATCCATTTACATCAATGGGGTGTTAAAATCTCTTACTATGACTGCATCACTATTGATCTCTTTCTTTATGTTCAGCAAGATTGTCTTCATAGATTTAAGTGCTCCTATATTGGGTGCATTAATACTTACAAAAGTTATACCCTCTTATTGAATTGATTTCTTTATCATTATGTACGGTCTTTCTTTGTCTCTTACTATAGCCTTTGTTTTAAGTGTATTTTGTCAGCTATAACTATTGCTACCCAACTTATTTGTTAATTTGCAGCTGCATGGAATCTCTTTAATTTTAATCTGTGTACATCTTTCATTCAGAGGTAGGTCTCCTGTAGACAGCATGTATGTGGGTCTTATTTTCTTATCCATTGAGCTACACTATATCTTTTGACTGGAGCATTAATCCATTTACATTTAATATGATTATTGGTAGGTACATGTTTTTGCCATTTTATTTTTTATAACTGTTTCTCTGATTTTGTTTTTTGTTTTTCTTTTCCTTAAAGAAAGTGCTTTAACATTTTTTGTAATATTGGTTTGGTGGTAACAAACTTTCTTAGCTTTTTCTTATATGAAAAGCACTTTATTTCTCCTTCAATTTTAAATGATAACCTTGCTGGAGTGGGATGACAGGGAGTACAGAAGGTGGGTATATTGCATTCCCCCAAGCTGATGCTATGAGGGGAGTGTTTCACCCAAGAAAGATGGCATCTGTGTGGTGGGAGAGTGATCAGCACAAGAATCCTGGCAGCTCTCTTCCCAGAGCCACAAACCCCAGTCTCTCCTTAGATGACTCTAGTTTGCTTAGCTCCCTCTGCCTGAGCCCAGTGTAAGTGACTATGAATGAGATTTTTGTCTATTGACACTTTAAGAGGGTACCTGTGTTTCCAGCAGACCCTTATCTCTCTCTGGTGAACAGAATCCCTGCTGATTTCCACAGCCAGATGTCAGTAGGGGCCCGTTCCTTCCTCTCGTTCTCTTGGTTGGGGAGCCTGGTTTGAGGTTGATACCCCATGCTCTGCAGGGGGAAACTTTGCAGTTGAAATATCCCTTCAGGACCTCGGGTGTCACCTGTGAGAGCATGGTCAGACGTTTTCATGTCTTAACACTCCTACAAGCCTTTATGTGGCTTCTTCTGTAAATCCTTAATTATTAGACCTCTGTTCAGCTACTCCTTGATAGATTGGTCAGGTTGATTATTCTATATGTTAATTGTAATTCCAATTTTGTCCTGGAAGGAGATGAGTGTAGCTTCCACCTCAACCACCATCATCTTGGATCTCCTCTTATGTTCTATTTTCTATTGTTCTTCATTTGTGACTTTTCCTACCTATGCTGTTCTACTTTTGAAAGACAATGCATAAAATAATACCAACCTCTTAGGAAATTAAATATTAATAAAAGGGTAATAGGTAAAGAAAATGAGATGTGGTATAGACATATAATGGAATATTACCCAACCTTAAGAAACAAGAAAATCCTGACCTTAGTGATAACATGGGTGAACCTAGGAGACATTATGCTAAGTGAAATAAATCAGTCATAGAAAGAGAAACAATGCATGATTCTATTTATATAAAGTATCTAAAATATAAAATTTATAGAAACAGAGAATATAATGATGGTTGCCAGCAACCATCTTCTCTTCTGGGAGGAGGAGAAAAAATGCAGAGTTGTAGTTCAGTGGGTATAGAGTTTCAGTTATTCAACTAAATATGTTCTGGAGACTTGTACAACAAAACTTTAACAGTTAACAATACTGTGTTGTGCACTTGAAAACTTGTTAACAGGGTATTTTTCATTTTGGGTACTCTTCTCTTGCCACAGAAAAAAAGCAAAAAGAAAAAAACAAAAAGGAACACAAGAAAACTATTGAAGATAAACCTAGTACCTTGTGTGTGACAATGATTTTATGTCTGCTTATTTCCAAACTCATCATATTGTGTAAACTGTGTGCAATTTTTATATATCAATTATATTTTAATAGCATTGCTCAAAAGACATATTTTTAAAAGAATTAACCCAAATGCTCATGGTCAAATAACTAGCATGACAATTTCTTTTTTTCATATTTGTGTGTATCAGGTAGTGCATCACGTAGTGGACATCCAAGATTGTGTCTGAACATGAATTTAACTGATTGAGTTGTGAGCTATTATTCTGGCATTCTGAGTAATACTTTACACATAATATGTTTTTAAGCAGAGAAAGTAATTCTTGATCAACACTCCTTACAATAAGAGATTTATTGACTGTTTCAAGTCCATACTAATGTAAATGTGTGATTTCTTTCCAGATTCCCATATGAAGCAGAGTAGACTCCTTGAGGCTATCCACCATCAGTGATATTAATAATAATGAATGATATCAAATAAGCTTTCTACATTAACAATTGTGTTTCAATCTCAATAATTTTATCTTTTACAACCCCCAAGTATAAACCCATAAGTAAAAAAGAAACTTCAAATCTATCATATGTATGCTTACTGTAGCTCTAAATATGGTGTATGTATTTTTATCTGACTAATTAACCTGACTTATCCCGCCCCCCCCCCCACAACTACATTGGAAGATGTGTAGGACTTGCTTTCTTACTATTCTATGAAGTCTCCTCAATCAATAAGAAAATAATAAATATGTCATTTAATGTTTCCAAGGCCACAAGGAAAGGACAGTTGATGGGTATAAGGTCATATTGTAGTGAATGTCACTTGGGCTCATGAATCGTTTTATGCATTGACAACACTTCAAACAGATGTATAAAAATCTACACAGTGCTGTACAATGCAAAGCATGAATATGTCCTGTCTACCTGTTGATTGGTTCTCTACAAAAGATACCTTTCTGTCTTTATACAAATAGTCAAAAGGTTGGTGAGACTCCAAAAATGTTCATATTAAAAAATAAAAAAATCAGAGAAGCAGAAGAATGACTGTGCACATACAGGCTAGCACAAAGGACAGAATATGGATGGCAATGCCACAGTTTGTTCTTGAGCATCTGATTGGTGCTACGCCTCTCTCCTGACATTTCAGTCATCTGGGTATGCTATACTTGTATTTACCTGCTATTTTCATGGGCAATTTGCAGAGAAATTAACTGGGTAAAATCTCAAACCTGGAAACAGCATTTGCTGACGAAGTTTCTCAAAACAGAGGAGTGTAACCATTCTTTTTATTTCTTTAAGAAATAACCACTGAAGAAGCGCACGTTGAGATTTAACTTTGTGTGATGGTCCTAAAAGTCCTCATTTGGTTTACTTAAATATTTACTGTGATTCTTAAAATACCAATAAAATATTTATGAAACATAATCATTTGAAAGAGGACAGACTGTGTAATTCGAGTGAGGGATGAGAGAGTCACTTTGTTGTTGTATGAGTTGCTTTTAGAAAATGACCATGAGTAAAGAGCAACTGCTTTCCTGAACATACTAGTTTTCATTTGGAAGCCTTTGAATTCAAGTGTCTCTTTTGACTGCACTCCTGCTCACTACTACTGAAACCACACAGGAGTCTTTCCTTTAATTAATTAGGATATAATTAAACAGCAGGTACCCAAGCAGAAGCTGGAGAATCAGTTCCATCTGTTCTTCAGGGTCTCATGGTGATGACAAGACAATTCCCCCACGAATTAAAGCTTAAGCGGTATACATATTTTAATTTCCAGCTATCTCTTTTATAAATTGCTCTTATGATTTCACTTGATAATTTAACAGTTCAAAATTGAAGCCCCTCCAGCATTTACCCTGAAAACATACAAAAAGAAAGCCTCGTGAAGGGAAGAAGGGAAACTGTCCCCTGTAATTTACATTGGCAAGCACAATCAAAAGAATGTATCATTCAGTTATTAATGTAAAACAGTGAGCAGACATCATTTTATGAAAGCAATCAGTTTTAATTTGGAGATACAGGAGATTTCAAAACAGAGATAAGGTTTACAATATTCCAGAATGTAGAGAGTGGGGTGAGCTTTATGGGACACATGTTAGTGTCATATTTTTAGTTTGGGAGAACTGAAAACAAGGAATGAAATTTTTGCTAAAAGAAAATTTCTGGAAACACAGTTAAAACATTTGACTCTCAGATACCAGGACACCTATATCACTTGCTACTATACATTGTATTTTTTGAATCACTCTCATTTCTTCTGCAAAATTGTAATTTTCAAGAGGACAAGATACCTATTTGACTCATTTCCTTATGCCCATAGAAGACGCTGGAGTGCTCTATTGCTAGTTGCTGAATAGCAATAATTCACTCAGCTATTTATTCCGTGTCTGCTGTATAAACTTACCTTGCTTCTTGACCACAGTATGTTTAGATCCAGAGGAGGCTAGGGCTTTGAATGACTGTCGGCATCACAGTTTGGTCCTCCTTGAAAATAAAACTGATGTACTCAAGTCATATTTCTGGATGCTTGCCTATTAAATAGAAAAGTAATGACTATCATGTAATGTGATACTAAAATATATGAAAAAATAAAGGTAATTGATAAGGTATGAGTGTGTGATAGATGCTTATTTTATCTGGATATTAGAAAAACAATTAAATTTATTTACCTGCAATAGTAGGTTAAAACAATGCTGCACTTTAACTTTGGCATTAGAAGATTAAGAACCAAGACACATTAAGATTAGAATATAATTATTAAACTAAACTATCATTTATTAATTCAATGAGTGTGTTTTAAGTTTATGCAATGAGTAAACAGAAACCAGTCCCTACACACATGGAGCCTAAAGACCTTTGATGAAATGAATAAAATTGTTTGGGGCCAAGTGTATTGCAGAAGATCCTGTAGTAGAGGCATTTTACCAAGTTAAGGAGACTAGAAAACCACCCTTGAGTTGAGGTAAGAACAGTTTTCAGACTTGAGCAGATAGAAAGGGAAAGAGTGTCTGAGCACAGGGAACAGCATATTCAGAAACTACAGTTTTCATAAAACAGTTACAAAGCTACTTCAGTAGCCTTATGAGGGGCAATGGAAGATTTGGTTAGGGTGATGGTGGTAGTCGTGATGGAATGATGGAAACAAATTCCAGACATACATACAAGTATTTGTAGAGGACATTGTGATGGTTGGTACACCACTATGAGTTTCATCAGCTTTAAATATACACATAAAACATGACTTGTGAAGGACAAGTAAAGATTGATAGAAATAAGATTTACCTGGTGTGCATGAAAGAACAGTCTCTGCCACATAATATTTTCTTGTCATTAGAAGCAGAATGCTATAAATTTAATGCAAAGGAAAGATTAGAAATCTCTAGGCTGTCAGCAGGTGAGCAGGATAAGCTTTATAATAATTAAGGAGAAGCCAAAGAAGTATTGAGGTCAATATAGTTAATGTGCAAGCATGAGCGGTAATAATATAACAATCTGATTAAAAGGACACATTTAATATTACAGACTTTAACACAAAACTTATAGAAACAACATTTATATGCACCTAAAATTTCAAATGAAATATCATTTGTCCAAATTAAAATGTAACATAAATAACATAAAGTGTGACTTTGAAGATCTGGGTTAGTCCAAAGATTAACAACTATAGGACATAACATTGTACATTAAAGACACAGGTCATTAAAGGTCATTCATACTATTTGCTTGAGATAAAACAGAAAAACTCATCAGGAATTTTTAAAGTGATATAATGCAAACTTCAGGCTTGAAAAATAATTTCAATTATTCTTAACTATATCTTACACATTACATAGAATAAAATGGCATTCTAACTATAGCTGATGACCAGCAACATAGATTTGAACTAAGTGGGTCCACTTACATGCAGATTTAAAAAAAATAAATACTTGTACTGTGATCTGCCAGGGTGTCTGCAGATGCAGAGGACCAGCCATATGCATTGATCTCCACCATATTATATAAGGCACTTAAGAATCCACAGATTTTGGTATCCGTAGGGATTCATAGAACTGATCACTTATGCATACCGAGAGACATCTAAGTTTTGGGGGAGTCAAAAGTTGTATGGGCATTTTTCCTTGCGCAGGGTTGGGCACCCAACACCCACATTGTTCAAAGGTCAGCTGTATTTCCAAAAATGAGGAATTCTATCATTGCAGATAATACATGATAGCAAATGACACAATATATCATGTGCATGTGTTTGTGTGTGTGTGTGTGTGTGTGTATGGTACTCTTATTCTGTACTATGTATATGGTACTGAGTGATGCAGTTATACCACTAACACTTTACAGAAAAGATTAGGCCTTAAATTATTTTCTAACTATTCAATAGTTAGCAAGCTATTATTCAGACCATGAGCTACATAGAATTGCAGAATTATTGAAATTCACCAGCTAGAATGCAATTTTTAAATGTTTTATTTATTTATTTATTTTAGAGAGAGGGGAAAGGAGAAAGAGAGAAACATCAATGTATGGATGCTTGTCACAGGCCCCCTACTGGGGACCCAGCCCACAACCCAGGCATGTGCCCTGACTGGGAATTAAACCAGAGACCCTTTGGTTCACAGGCCCATACTCAGTCCACTGAACCACACCAGCCAGGGCTGCTGGAATGCATTTTGAAACAAAGTCATGATAAAAGACAAACATCTTGGCCAACTTGTCAGTTGTTATACAGTGTATAATTTAAATAAAACACCAAAGGATATTAATAGCTTTAGTACCACCCATCCTTATTCTTGTTTTTGCTTTTCAAAGGCCAACACTTTGTCCCTGGCTGGTGTGGTTCAGTTGCTTGGACTGTTATCCTGTACATCAAAAGGTCATGAGTTCAATTCTTATCAGGGCACATGTCTGGGTTGTGGGTTTGGTCCCTGGTTGCAGCAACTATAGGAGGCAACCAAATGATTGATGTTTCTCTCTCATTTATGTTTTTCTCCGTTTTTTCCTCTCTTTCTGATATTAATAAGCATGTACTCAGGTGAAGATTTTCTTGAAAGGCCAACACTTTCAACTCTTAGTTTTTCATTCTGATATTTTTATTCTTTTTTAGACTAGTATATTTGTACTACTCTTCATTGCTTCACCGTGATTGAATAGGATCAGTAGGTTTCCTGTTATGGTAGAGGATTTAGCTATGTTGCAATACTGTTTCCCCTCACTTTCTCTCTATACTATCACCGAATCATAATATTCAATTAATTCATACAGAATATATTGTAATTAGCATGCAAATGCTGTACACCATTACAGCAGGTAGTGTTTTGTGTTATGTTTTGTTTGTGAACTTCTACCGTAAACCTTACATCCAGGGGCTATGAGTTGCCAATGTCTTATCTAATTATTGTGTATGTTCTGATAGCTTTTTTCTCCCCATCCACTCCAGCAGGTTTTTCAAATATATGTTTTCAAATGTGTAATATTTCTAATGTGTCAATTGCTTTATCAGTTCTTTATCAGGCATTATCATTTATCTATCAGAAATAACTTCTTTTGTGTCAGATTTTTACTGAGAACATTCCTTTTTGTGTAAATTAGTTTCATTTCCCCCACTAAATATCTTTATTCTAAACTTCTTTCTCCTGTTTTGATCTGAAATTTATGCTTTTTCAAGCTGTCAGGCTTGGAAGTCCAGCCAACACTTTCAAGGTTTGGGGATCCATTTCCTGGATCCCTAATTTTGATTCTGAGCCCTTGCCCTAATGAAGTATATTTTGAAGTTTTTATATATTTTTAGCTTTTCCGTGTTTCACTTCACAATTGATAATGAATTTTCCATGTTTAGAATTCTAGATTTTAATACATTTTTATTGCAGAATATGTAGGCACTGCTCTATTCTAGTGAATTTAAGAATTCTTACTAGTTTTTTCATTCTTGAGCCTGAGATAAGTAGTGCTCCTATTTGGGGAACTTTTATTTTACCCAAATATGTTAAAATTTCACAATGCTATGATTTAACATTGGTGGTTTATTATTGAATAGAACACTTTCTTTATAAAGACTCATGTTTTTATTTCTAGAAATGTTCTGGTATTATTCCTTTGCTATTTCCTGTCTTTCAGTTTCTTCAAAAATATGAGATGCCCAACCCAGGATTGATATTCTAATATCACTATTTATTTTGCTGGCTCTCTTCTCTTTTTGTTTTCTGTCAGTTTTGTTGAGATGTAATTGACGTACAAAACTGTAGAAATGTAGGTGTGGACTTCCGGCAAGATGGAGGAATAGGTGGACGCACCGTACCTCCTCGCACAACCAAGAACAAAACCACAATAATTTACAACAATGATTTGCAGTCATAATATCAGAACTGTCAGAGGATTTATCTAAATGGAAGTCGGACAGCCAAGAAGTTGAAGTAGACCCATACATCCAGACTGGTAGGAGACTACGAGCCGAGCCGAGCGAGTGGGCGCCGGGCTGGCGCGGGTCGCAGGCACGTAGGTCGGGGGAAATTTGGCGCAAAATCGGTGCCACAGCAATCCGGGACGCAAGAGCGCAGCGGTGCAGCCATGATCCCTGAGTACGCATGCAGTGGCTGGGGGAATCAGTGGGGCAGCAATTGGGGACCAGGGCAGAGCTCACGGCCCAGAAGCCCAGGGAAGTATCTGACTCCAGGAGAACGGAAGGGTCGCCATTGATCCCTCCTGTCCCCGCTCCCGCCCCTGCCCCTACATATAACGTCACAAGCTAGCGACTGGGGCGCCCAGCCCCGGTGAACACCTAAGGCTCCGCCCCCCACCGTAACAGGAGCGACCAGACCGGAGAAAAAATAAATAAATAAGTAAAATAATAGGAGAGATAGGGAAAGACAGAAGACATGTTTCCAGCAGAACAGATCAGTCCCCCAGGACTCATCCTTTTGAGTGACCAAGAAATAGCCAATCTATCAGATGCACAGTTCAAAACACTGGTGATCAGGAAGCTCACGGAACTGGTGGATTTTGGATCCAAATTACATGAAAAAATGCAGATTACCATAAAAGGGATGCAGGAAGACATACGGAGGGGACCCAATTGTGAAAGGAAGGAATCTGAGTCTCAAAATAACACAGTGGACCAGAAGGAAGATAGAATCAACCAAGCAGGAGAGCATGATGAAATAAGAATTCAAAAAATCGAAGAAAAGCTTAAGACCATCGAGGACACCTTTAAACGTTCCAACATCTGAATTATAGGGGTACCAGAAGGGGAGGACCAACAAGTGGAAAAGTTATTTGAACAAATAATAAAGGAGAACTTCCCCAAACTGGCAAAGGGAACAGTCTTCCAAGAAATCCAAGGAGCGCAGAGAGCCCCAAAGAAGTTGGACCCAAGAAGAAACACACCAAGGCACATCATAATTACATTAGCCAAGGTAAAAACGAAGGAGAGAATCCTAGAAGCAGCAAGAGATAAGGGGACAGTCACCTACAAAGGAGTTCCCATCAGACTGTCAGCTGATTTCCCAAGAGAACTTACAGGCAAGAAGGGGCTGGAAAGAAATATTCCAAGTCATGAAAGACAAGGACCTACAACCCAGATTGCTCTATCCAGCAAAGCTCTCATTTAGAATGGAAGAGAAGATAAAGTGCTTTTCAGATAAGGTCAAATTAAAGGAGTTCATCATCACCAAGCCCTTACTTTATGAAATGCTAAAGGGACTTATCTAAGAAAGAAGATAAAGAAAAGACATGTATAGTAAAAGGACAGCAAACTCACAATTATTAACAACCACACCTAAAGCAAAACCAAAAGAAACTAAGTAAACAACTAGAATAGGAACAGAACCACAGAAATAGAGGGTACAAGGGGGGGATAGCAGTAGGGGTGGGAGGAGGAGAGAGGGGGAAAAGGTATAGAGAATAAGTAGCATAGAATATAGGTTGAAAATAGATAGGGGGAGGGCAAGAATAGTACGGGAAATGTAGAAGCTAAAAAACTCATAAGTATGACATATGGACAAGGACTAAAGGGGGGGAAGGTGGGTGGGAGAGGGGGCACAGGGTGGAGGGGAGTGAAGGGGGAAATGGGACAACTGTAATAGCATAATCAATAAAATATATTTTAAAAAAAAGAAATGTAGGTGTATAGCATTAGGATCTGACTTACATATATTGCAAGGTCCTATTTTGTTTTGGTTTACTTTCATAATTGTATGTTCAATTAAAGCTTGCAACTTTTCTATTGACCTTTTAAAATTTGGGATAGCATATTTTAAATTTCCTTATTCATATTTTCCTCAGCATCCTGAATTTTTATTTGCTAAATTAGCAACCTTAGTAATAAGTATAGCACACACAAACACCTAAAATTGTAACTAAAAACTAAACAGTCACAAAACAATGTCTGACATGATTGCCCTGTGTTAACATTTTATGTTCTTTTTATTTTTTTAATGTTAATTTAAATAAATGATTCCATTACTCATCATTGAATTGATCATGGTTTGGTTTGTGTGGGGCAGAGTGGTACGCTGCTTTCACATAAAAGTCAGCAGGTCTTTTTATTAAGGCAACTTCAAATAACAGCCTCTGTGGGTTTTGCTCTGAGGTTGGTTCATTACTACAGAGAATCCTCCAAGTCTTCCACTGATAAATACACATCCGTGTATCAGCTTTATCATGCCGGATCACAGTCAGCTTCTTCTGTGTGTCGTATTTCACACAAGCCCTTCATTTCAGGCCTGCAACTCATCCCAAACTCTCTCTGTGCCTGATGACCCTAAACCTGTCACGGTTCCACAACTTTTCCACATACTTATGAATTTATCCAAACTTTGACATATCTCTATTCACAGACAAGAAACTTGAGTTACTCTGCCTCCCTCATGATGTGATTCTTTATTTTATCTCTAAGATTTCTTTTTGTTTTTTTTCTTAGAATTTCCTTTTCTCTGCTTATATTCCTCATCTGTTATAGTATATTTTCCTTTATCTATTATAGCATATTAATCAGGGTTTTCATATATTTCTAGAGTGATAATTCCAGCAACCTTGTCATCAATGTTAATGACGTTCTGTCTGTCTTTTCAAATTGTGTTTCTTGCCTCTTGGTGTGGTTTTGTAATTTTTTCTTCACAGCTGGACATGATGTAACAGGTACTGGCTCCCACAGAATCCCTGCTCTGGTGAGCCATGGTTCCCTGCGTTCACCTGTCTCCTCTCTCCAGCCTTAGGGGCCGTGGTTTGCCTTGTGTCCTCCCCTCCCTAATTAACCTAAGAGGAGTTGTTGATTTTCAGACTGTTCAGCCTTTTCTTGCTGTTAGAACAGAAGGATGACTTCTAAGGTCCTTACATAACTAATAGGAAATCATGATACATTTCTTAAAACCCACTTCCAATTAAGGTAGCAGATTAAAATCTTCTGAGTAAATGAACTGTATCTTTTGCATGTTTATACTCATTCCCAGTCATCACCTAGTAAAATGTCTTGTACACAAGACAATTTCAGTAGATATTACCTGAAATAACAACTTTTTAAACCTTTGGTATCTTTTAGAGTTGTGAAAGCACTATGATAATGAGTAAAAGTCATTTGTAAGCTTTAAATTATTATAAAACTGTTAAGATTAGTGGAAGATGAAAAACCTTCCAACATCTGGATGCAAAGAGTAAAGTAAACTACATTGGATACTTGATTAACTTCCTTGTTGAGCATTCATGTGGCGACCTCTATGTGCCAGGTCCTAGAAGCACAAAGATGGAAGAGTTGTAATCCCTATATTTGTCAACAATATTGATATATGTTTTAGAAATCTTTTTTAATGTTTTTGTTATTTGCCAACTAGTGAGCCATGAATTAAAGAATATATATCACTTTTTGTAAATTTTCATAATATTAAAAATAACTTTAACTAGAATTCATTTTTAAAAACTTGTTCTAGGGACTTCAAGGAGCTTTCATACATTAATCCATGGAATATAACAGTGCAACTAAGTTTTATATTTATTGCCAATTTAAAGATGAATAAATTGAGATACAACAGTAGTACATGAGTTATCCAATTGGTAGGGCCAATTTTCAAACAAGATGGAATCATTTTTTTAAAAAATTTATATACTTATTTTTAGATAGAGGGGAAGGGAGGAAGAAAGGGAGGGAGAGAAACATCAATGTGTGGCTGCCTCTGCACACATCCTCTACTGGAGACCTGACCTGTAACCCAGCCATGTGCCCAGACAAAGAATCGAATTTGCGACCCTTTGGTCCACAGGCTGATGATCAGTCCACTGAGCCACGCCAGCCAGGGCTCAAACAACATGGATTCTATTCCTATATTTTAACCCCAATACAAGTCATCAAAAAGTAGGTCCATTGTTGTTGAAATTAAACATCTTTTATGCTTGATTCTGTTAGTTATGTCCAGGGTTTTCAGTACAGCAACTTCTTTAGTTGCATAGAAAGAAGTACTTAGGGTGACTAAGAATTTAACTTTAAACTTTCAATTAGTCTTAGGTTCCAGGCTTATTCTTTCATTTCCTAGTTATGTGATCTTCATCATTTCATTTACATTCATTAAGGTTCAGGCTCACCATTTGTAAAATGGGAATTATACTACTACTTTTAATACAATTATTACAAGAATCAAATAAAACAATGTGCAAGTATTTAATAAAAGCCAGACACTGTAATTAATACCTTTTGCTTTTCAAACAATCTGACTGCCACACATGGTATACTAAACCTGTCATGTTTCTGCTAATAGAGCAACAGGTGAACAACTCAATTAAAAAGCACTCCTGCTATTTGAGGGCTTGTACCATGAGATACATTTGGAGGCCAGGTATAATGAGACATCAAAGATTATTTTCTGGATTTTTATCTACTATTGTATTTATTAATAATTTCCTGGTCTCCTATATTTGTATACTCTTAACTGATCAAATTTTATTAGGTTTCTTATAAAGTATGTAAAACTGTTTTTTAAAAAATGTCCTGCCATTTTTCAGCCATATTTCCTCCTGTATCTGTGTAGTATTAGCTTGCACTGGGCCACTTATATTTGGTATACTGACAAGAAGCCATTTTCTGTATTTATTAGGGTAAAATTATGCATCAATCCACAGTTTTCTCAGAAGTCATTTGTATTCTGAAAGTAAAATGTTATAATAATATTATGCCTCCAATGTATACCTAATGCAAGAAAAAATGATTTTTGAAGGATAACTTTTGAAACTCCAAGATATACAAACATAAAAGAATTTTTAAAGATAATTGAGAGTAAAAGTTAATCAGGTGACATACTTTTGGTTCAACTAGGTGTGGTAATAAATTACCAAAACAATGATGCAGAATTTACAAATTAATCCATCAAGTACATCACTTGTCATACAGCTTAATAGAATCATTAAAAAATTATATTTGGCCAAGAAATGTGGTGTTTTTGCCTCCACATCTTATTTGTCATTATAAATTCTATCTCCTGCATAAGTAATGTTTAAAAACATGCAGGAATTATGATAATGTCGAATCAAGAATTTCATTTTTCTTCCCATTTTTATAATATTGGTTACGGGTTATAATATGTCTTATGCAACACCACTTGTAAATGCATTTTTTGAGTTATAGATTTTTGGTATCTTGTTAGTAAAACAAAGAATCTTGAACCAATGCTCATACTTCAAACAGCTGTGATAATTGTCACACCTCTTTCCTGGTTGACATTGAAATTTTCATAGTAAACACTGAAAGAACCTGAGAATTGAATCTTCTGTTCTCTTAAAGGTGTTTTCACAGTTTTAGAAGGGTAAAACTAAACCAAAGTTTGAAAGAAGGGATCATGTTAGAAGATTCAAGTTAGAGTAAGCATTCCCTTGTAAGTCTTTCATATAAAAGATTCATGTGGCTCCAGGAAACTCTCTTTCTGGCCAATTGACTCTATAAATTCTCTGCCCAGGACACAGTCTAATTATATATATTTATATATATATACAATTATATATATGCAGTCTAATTATATATATTGATATATTGACATATATAATTAGACTGTGTCCTGGGCAGAAAATATATACATATATAGAATATATACACACATACTGTACATACATATGGAATACATATGCACATATATAGGTTGATAAAGGAGATCACTGTTTTTAGTCCTGATGATTAGTGAAAACATGTTATGACACTGTTCACTATGTATTGATACTGCTATAGAACAAGTCACTATTTTCTATGTTCTCCATAAAGAATCTCTTTAAGAAAAAGTTAAAGAGATTTCATCTCAAGATAATTAATTTAAAATACATTCTCTCCTGTATGACTTTCAGAACGACTTTAAAGTTCATTGTAGAGCTGACTCTAGGAAAATGTTCTACATTGCCCTTGATACCCTTCAATCTTATTTTTTTATTTCAAACATCACATTTTTTCCTATTCATGCTGTCCCCTAGCTGTGCAAGTGTGTTTTCCCCTGAAGTGATGTTCAAGTCAAGACTAGAACCCCCAGTTTGTCCAATATCCACATATAAGTAACACAACATTCTCCTTCAAAGAGCATTTTTATTTTAACACTGAAAAACAAAAACTGTAGATTCCCACCAAATCTATGCTTTCATTACCTTTCAAATGACCAGAGCACTGATTTCCTGCTGAGAAATTGCCACTCAGCAACACAGCTATGCGTATTTCCCGTCCTCTCTCTCAACTGCACAGGCCCATGTGATGAAGTTAGAGACACACAGATATGCGGGAAGTGCTGTGCGGGCTTTCAGGAAACCTCCTTCAGAGTGATGAGGCATACCCTTCCCGCTCCCCTTTTCATATCGCTGCTTGCTACATGAGTGGATGTGATGAGTGGAGCAGGAAAGCATCTCAGCCATAAGGCCAAGGGTCACATCATAGTGACAGAAAATTGTTCCCACTCCCTTCTTGGTGATTGTCTTATGGATTCTGAAACACAGTGAAACATAAGGCTGCCTACACTCTAATAAATTAACACAGAGCTCAAAGAAGAGCACAGTACGATGCAGAGGCTGAGAAGGAAACACAGATGCATAACCACAAACACAAACGATGGTGGAAGGGGTTGTGGGGGTGGGTGGAGGTGATCAGGGGGGCAGACATCTGTAATGGTGTCAACAATAAAAATATAGAAGGTTGAAAAAATAAAGTTACAATCAAGTAAAGAAGAAGGAAATGTTCAAAATTGTTAAAAACAACTATTATGAAAACTTTTCTTTCTAAGCTAGTTCATATGTATATTAACAAATAACAAATGTTGATCAGTTCAATCACTATACAGTGATTATGGAAAGCAGTGTCGAGATTATAATATATATTTGTGATACAATATTGGTTATATACAATATATATATATAAATATATGAATGTTACATTATATCATTAACTGAACTTATATTTATACTAGTTTTTAATTTAATAGTCAACTCATTTGGTAATAATTTTATATTAATTAGTTAAGGATTAAAAAATAATCATGATTAAATGCTGGTAACATTTGTGATTTTGTAACTGCTTACACTCGTTATATACTTAGGTTGACCAAGGCAAACCGCATAACCGTTCCAGGTTAGGGCCTCTGCAACGAGCCTCTGTTTGCTCCTCCGCTTCCAGACTGCTTTGCATCTTGTCCTTTCCTCTTTTGCACTTTTTAAGTTAAGTTTTCCATATATGGCTTTACCTTATCCTGAACTTTGTTCCATTCATTATCTCATCTTCCTTCATATACGTTTTTTCTCTTACTCCTGGGACTTCTTTCCATGGCCAGGAATATGCTTGTCCTGGTTATTCTCTTGCTTTCTTGTTGTCCATTCTGTATTGATTCTGCCTTGATTTATGCTCCAAAAGAGACACCCAAGGACTGTGTCACCAGGGCTTAGTGGTGACCAGCTTTATGTTTTGTTATGCCAATGAAGGCAAGGAAAGGCGATAGGAGGCTGTAGGGAGAGAAGTGTAGCTTTTCTGCTGCTTCCCCTCTCTGCTGTGGGCCATGTTTCTTGGAGTGGTGGTTCTCTACATAACTCCAGTGCTCACTGGGGTCTTCTATTTCCTTCTCTTTTCTCTTCAAACCTAGGACTGGCATGAAGGTAAACATCCTCAGTCGGTTTCTTTAGCCCTACATAAACCTTTGTAAACAGTCACTTTATTTTGTATTGCATTCATATGTTACTTAATGACAGGCATACATTCTGAGAAACACATGCATTTCTAGGCAATCTCGGCATTGTGCAAACATCATAGACTACCCTTACACAACCTAAATGGTATCGGCTGTGTGCTGCAGCCTATTGCTCTTAGGCTACAAACCTGGACAGATGTTACTGTATGGAATACTGTAGATAATTATAACACATGGCAAGTATTTGTATACCTAAACATAGAAAAGTTACAGTAAAATACAGTAAAAAGGATAAAAAATGATTCACCTGTATAGGGCACCTACCATGAATGAAAATTGCTGGACAGGAAGTTGCTCTGGGTGAGTCAGCAAGGGAGTGGGGAGCAAATGTGGAGGCCTGGGCATCACTGCACACTGCTGAGGCTTCAAGCACACTGCCCCACAGCCCTCCCCCGCTCCCTTCCAGCAGGGTCAGAAACAGAACATCGAAGCTCTCAGTGCTGCTGCTGCCAGAACAGGGCCGTGGGCTGGATGGATTGTAAATAAACAGGGGAAGCTGGGTAAGGCATAGATCACCATACTGATGACTGTCAGGGAGAAGTGAAAGAAGGCCTGAGGATCAGTAGGAATAAGAAATCAGGATGGAGAAACACGGGAACATAGGGCATTCTCATGGCAATGTGGTTTTGGCTCTTACATGGTGAAGCAGTAGTCAAATTAAGAAACTTTGTGATAGTCATTTTTTAAAAAAGAGGGCATTTAACATAGAAATGAAAACTCAATAATTTTATTTTGAC
This sequence comes from Phyllostomus discolor, assembly GCF_004126475.2. Taxonomy (NCBI): domain Eukaryota; kingdom Metazoa; phylum Chordata; class Mammalia; order Chiroptera; family Phyllostomidae; genus Phyllostomus; species Phyllostomus discolor. The sequence goes on from NC_040903.2 coordinate 86,534,997, forward strand.
TTAGGAGATTGGTTTATGTTCCATTGACCCTGTAAGGCACAAAGGATTCTCTCTCTGGCATTAGAGATATGGAAGAAATAGAACTTATCTATGCTTTACATCATTACAACCAGAAAATATTTCTAAAGTAGCATGACAGCCAGCTCTGCATTGCCACAGAAAGCTTTTACTAAACTGGAAGTGGCACTTAATACTTGCTAAGTAGCTTCTGTGGACCTGGCGTCCTTGTGAAAGGTCCTAGGTCCTCATACAAGGTCCTAGGTCCTCAGCAAAGCATTTACAACGTGCACTGGAGAGCATCGAGCTAGGTTGGGAAGGGTTGTAGCAGCATCTGAGTGTGTAACACTGGGCGGGGGACGGGCTCCTCTATGCTGAAACAGGTCAGTGGCTGCCTGACTGGGATGTAATCTGTGCCCTCCAAACTGAGGTGCTGTGAGTGAGAGGGAACCTATTGCCAAGCCCCACAGATATTGCTTCAATTGGAAGGGGAAAAAATCCTGCAGAACCACATATCTTTCTGTTTCTTACAGGAAATTCAGCTCCATTATACAATGAAACCACCATCATATATGCAGTCCATCATTGGCCAAAACATTATTATGTGGCACACGGCTATATTTGATGGAATGCCAGTATTCATCTTACCTTCACTGACTACCATTCCCACCAAAAAAGTTTCTTTAAATCATTTCCTTAAGTCATCATTACATCTGAGTGTGGCTCTCTGCATATCTATCTAGCTAGCTATCAAATTTCTTTCTCTTATCTCAATCTGTTTCAATAGTACAAGTCCCACCACTTTTAGAAAGCAAATGAGTATGTGACTTTCAACTCACATACGCAACTACAATTATTCCTTTGAAGTTTCCAAATGACATGTATTCTCAATCCAATGACATTATTTAAGGTCTCTGTCTCCTTGATATCTCTCAGGCAATTAACCTTGATGACCACTTTCTTAGGAATACTGTCCATTTCACTCTGCTCAACTGATTTTTCTATATTTTCCTTTCATTTTTCTCTTTCCTTGCTGTTCTCTGTCTTTCCCCTGTCTGTTATGTAGTGACACTTTTCAAATTTCTGCTTATTCTTTCAGGCACTTCAATAGCCCTTATGATTATATACATATATCTCCAAACCTGTACCATCTGCTGAATTCTATATTAATTTAGAATAAATGAGTTATTAAATGAGTTATAACTCATATAATTAAATGAGTTATCTCACTTCTGTGTTAGCTTCATCTCTTCACTCCATACTTCTTCCTTTTCCCCACCATTTGTCTGATGAAGACAATATGCCTTTTAAGTCATATCATTGTATAAGTTTCCTCCTAGATTTTCCTAACCACACTTTCTTCTGTGTTTTATATGCCACCACATTATGATGACTACATTGTTCAAAAAATTTTATTGACATTTTGTGATATAAATGTAGGTTTTAAAATTTTTTTTATTTATTTATTTTTAGAAAGAGGTGAAAGGAGGAAGAAATGGAAGAGAAACATCAATGTGTGACTGCCTGTCACACACCTCCTACTGGGGACCTGGCCTACAACCAAGGCATGTGCCCTGACTGGGAATCGAACCGGTGACCCTTTGGTTTACAGGCCAGCACTCAACCCACTGAGTCACACCAGCCAAGGCTAAACCTAGATTTTTAAACATGATGCTAAAGACTAAATTTGATTTAGCTCCATCCTGACTCTCCAATCAATCTTCGCCTCCATTTCTCTAAATCAGTTCACTTTTAGTCACCCTGTCTGTCTGCCTAGTACAACCTTCAACTCTAATTTCACTGCTCAAAAGCAAGTCTGTGTTTGAGAATTAGCACAAATGACACATCTCTCATAACCTACTTACCCTGATCTTCACACAGAAGTAATTTTTTCCTCCCAGTACTCCTACAATAAAATTATCGCTTAAAAAATTACTGGCTGCCTTCCTTTAAAGATATGTCTAAAATAAATATTAATATATGTATTATTTGTATGCAACAGAGGGCAAGGATTATGTTATCACTGCATCCCTTAAAATGCCTGGCAAAGTCCCTGTAAGAAGATCCTCAATTTAATTCATTTACATTTTTATGGGTTCAACTCACTATGACTTACTCAGCTGATCCCATAAATATCTCCAGGTTTCCAAAATTCTCAGCATTAAATCAATTAAGCAATTTTTTGGTAATGCTGTCTTCTGTTGTAACCTAAAATAAGGTTGGTAGTTGCTCAACATAATTCAGTGTGCCAAAATTTCAGTTGTTCTGACTCTCCATGGGCTGCCTCGACAGATGGTCAACTGGCAGGAGCCCAGAAATGCTCATTCTACCTATTAAGGACCATCAGACAACTAAATCTTACAGATGCTGGCACAACTAATACATTTTTATACTGCTGATTTGCTGATAATTGCAATTACATACAATTAACTATATTTCTTAAGGAAATATATTTGGATAAATGAAAATGTTTTAGATCTTGAATTTTGAGAATCATGATGTTGCAGTTCCTCCTTAAATTGTTTCCTAGCTCTATTACTTTTGCTTTAAAATTGTTAGTTAGTACTTCATTGCATAAGAGAAGGCACTACGCCTTGAACTGTTTCAATTTAGTCTTGATTTTAAAAAGACTAAATTGGAAACTGTTCCAATAAAGGACACGTACATCATACCAAGGTTAAAATAATTCAGTCAGTCAGCAAATAAGTGTGCAATACAGAGGCAAGTAATACAAGAATCCAAAATAAATTCTATTCTCAGAGGTGATTCTCAAGCATGCTTGGAGCAGGCCCTGAGGTTACATCAACTTGGGTGGAATTTCCTGTTTTGCTGCATGAAATTTCCATGATATAAAATGGAAGATGGAAAAGAGAGAGAGAAAAATGTTTAAAAACTTGCATGGTTTCAATTCTAGATATAGAGTTTTAAATAGAAATAAGTAAAACTATATTAACTTTAGATATTTATTACAATCTGGGCTTTATTTTCACTAGGGCATATTTACATATGCATGAAAACATTGAAGCAACAGTCTAATTCAAAAAGGCTAAAATGACCATTTATTTCTAAAGCACCAGATGTTTGAGATCAAGGAGATTTTCAGACAAATATATAAATTCTAAAATATGACTGGTCTGACTGCACCAACTCAGTTTATGCAGAAACTATAATATTGGTGTTTCTGAGACACCAGAGCAGTTGTAACACTTATATTAAAAAGTATATAGATTTTTGACTCAGGCCTTCTGTCCTTCACTTGACTTGTGAAGAGAAAGCCCAATAATGTCATTGTATCTGAACTTTTCTTTATACATACTTTGAATAGGATTGCCTATATTTCTTTACTTCAGCAACATAGCAATAAATGCACAGATCCACAATTTACAGGAAAATATAAGAAGTGTCTTTATAAGTATTGGATTTTTATCAGCAAATATCTACTGTATTATTTTCCAGTTTATTTGAAAAACAATTTAAAATAATCTAATGACCCTGACTGGTGTGGCTCAGTGAATTGAGCACCGGCCTGTGAACCAAAGGGTCACCGGTTTGATACCCAGTCAGGGCACATGCAGGGTTGTGGGCCAGATCCCCTGTAGGTGTGTGTGCCAGAAGCAACCACACATTGATGTTTCTCTCCATCTCTTTCTCCCTCCTTCCCCTCTGTCTATAAATAAACAAACAAACAAATGAATAAATCTTTAAAAAAATAAAATAATATAATAATATTGAATAACTACCCAATGACAATTGTGTAAGAGTTTAAAAATATTAGAATTAGCCCTGGCTGGTGCAGCTCAGTGGATTGAGCACTGGCCTATGAACCAAAGGGTCACCAGCTAAATTCCCAGTCAGGACACATGCCTGGATTATGGGCCAGGTTCCTGGTTGGGGTGTGCAAAAGGCAGCAATACATTAATGTTTCTCTCCCTTTTTTTCTCCCTCCTTTCCCCTCTGTCTAAAAATAAATAAATAAAATCTTTACCAAAGAAAGAAAAAATAGTATCATAGGAAATTATATTCTCCAATATATACACTATTTTTTTTAGAAATAATAAAAAGTAGGAAAAAGGAAACTATATCCTCACCCTAAAAAACAATGTCAGTTTTTCCAAATAGGAAATTGTAAACCTGGAATAAAAAACTCCTGTGGCTGTAAAACTGTGGAAATTTTTAATCTAGGAGATATAGATCATGATTATTATTAGATCAAGAGGATTAAATAGAATTTTAAAAAGACCATTAAAGGAGTAGTAACAAAATATTTTCTGTCTATAACCTAAAAACAAACGAACTTTGCCTTTTACACCCTCAAATGTATCCCAAGAGTTAGAAAAACAATATGATTTTCTTGCTTTCATCTTTCTGAGTAATCAATTAAGGAATAGTGAAATCAGCCATCGTTTTCATGAATACTTTAGAGCTCTTAACGTGCATTTTAGATACCAACTTTTCCTCAAATTTTATCTGATTGGTCTTGATGCTTACCTTTCTCTCACCATAATATTCTCATAGTTTTTTTGGTTAATAGTGTGGCACTGTATATCTTTTATGTGACTTCAAATGCTTTTTTAGGGAAAAAAACACATGGGGTAGGAGAGATTTCAAAGAATCAAGGAGTCTGCCGTAGGGTTTGAGAAGGGCAGTGGGAAGAGCAGAAAGACATTGCTGGACTTTGACAGACTAGTATGAGATGGAAATCTTTGTGCTGTGGCTGAGGAGATAAAGTGTAGAGAAACCCCTTCAGCTTGCTCCAGTCTGACTGAGCCAGCCAGCTGTCCAGGGACCTGGGTGGATCACTAAATGATCCACACAGGCTGAACTGAATGGTTCCGCTGAGCCACGAGGGTCTGTTTGCTTGGACGCAGATAGTCACAGCAAGATATGCGCAGAAATATTAATTATGGAGACAAGCAAGAAGCAAGAGAATGCATGTGAAAACCCCCGCAGAAAGAGGCAGTCTCATTTCACGCAGAGTTGTACAGCACACACAGACGCTCCCCTGCTCACTGAGCACAGGCGGAGTTGTTGTCCTGCTGCTTTATGTTAATTAGAGAATAAATAAGTGGCCAACTGTAGTCTGTGGGCATATGTTGGTCAACTGTCTCTGTCTAATTAGGTTGTAAGCCCACTGGGCAGAGGCCTCATTTAAACCTATGTTCTGGAAAGCACTTAGTGCCTTTGTTGAGTCCTTGTGAATGTGAGAGACTAGGGCAAATAGCTGAGGTTTAATAAGCAAGAAAAATCTTGTAAGGATTCGTTGGTGTGTGTTTGGTATCTTGCAGAATGCTAACTAAATCCTTTGAGCAAAGCATGAACATTTACTTTTCATAGAGTAATGCCACTATGTTGCTCTATGTAGTACAATAAGCATATGTGACTTGTATGTAAAAATTGTACATAATTTAATATATTTATTGGGTTGGCCAGAAAGTCCATTTAGTTTTTTCTGTAAAACAAGACAAATTTTTCCTTTTCACCAATAACTTTATTGATTTGGATATTTTGAGTACGTCGACTATCTCCCACGTGGTATAACATCAATTGTTCTCATTTAATATCTTGACTTGATCACTGTCAACTTCAACTGTTCTACCCCACTGTGGAGTATGATCCAAGAAGAAATCTCCAGCACAAAACTTCACAAACCACTTTGACACATTAGATCAGTCACAGTACCTTCTCCATAAACTACACAAATAATTTTTTGTGTTTCAGTTGCATTTTACCTTTCTTGAAATAATAAAGCATAATATGCTGAAAATGTTGCAGTTTCTTCCATATTCAATATTAAAATGGCTACACAAAAATCACAGATTTTGATATGTTTTTTTAAAATGCACACCAATATAACAGCTGTCACAACACAATCTAGCAAAATTGTTCCCAATGAAGTTAAATACAACTAAGCCTTACGAGAGCCATCTTACAGAAAAAAACAAACGAACTTTTTGGCCAACCCAATAGTTTGAGTGCTGGGATATACATTGTATGTGAGTGTGTGCTGTATATGTAAGTGTGAGGGTGTGCAATTGTATGTATGTCATGTGATAATGTAATATATGATGCATTTAATTACACTCATAGGTGACTAAGTACTCAGACATTCAGTAAACTGTCTAGGCAGTGGGTATTCCCCATTTTGTATTTTCGATTGTAGAGTTCAGGAAAGCCTCTGCCCTCTGGTACCTGTCACTCTGTCACGTCTATTACTCCGAGTTTCAGACCAGTGGAGTTAACTGCCAGCATCAAGGGGCAAAAAGGTAGAAATTAAAATATACACATTCTTATATGTCTGTATATGATGTTTGTGTTTAAATACCATTCTTATCTGTATATACTCAGTCATTCACTTCTTTGACCTCCTACCGCATTGAATGATACACTACCTTCCAGTTACACGTGTGTGTGTGTGCAGGCATCTGCTCCGGTGTATATCTTCTCCTTCAAGAGACTTAAGATGTGCAACAATTAAATCAAATCTTATTTTATTTTATGCTTCTAATATCTTCTCTCAGTGCTAGCCCAAGTATTTCCAACAAGTACTTGATAGTTCGTTGAAACTATATTTATTTACTGTGTATTTTATAATGTCTATATTAAGACAAATGTGATATTTGCATGAATATTTAAACCACTTTAGACTTTATCAGAAGTATTACTGTATGCATAATGGAGAAGGGATAGACAGCAGTGCTGATAAGAAGTAGCTGGTTTGAAGTATTTGCTTATGTTCATTTATCATGGAGTATAGAAGGACATTTTTTTAAAAACCTGAGACCACATTTTGATGACTAGAACTAGGGGCTTACCCTGCCCCTGCTGATCTGCTCTGGTGGTTGTGGAAGGGTAACTGCCTGCAGCTCAGTGACAGTAGCAGAGGGCTCGGTGACAGAGTGCCTGCCATGGCTGCAATCCAGTCGGGACTGACAAGCTTAGACTTCTCTGGAAGGCCTCACATTCTTTTATATTCACATGTAAAGACAGATATGTATTTATTACTTTGTCTCAGGCTTTGTCTGCTCTTTATTTTACTTTTTTCCCAATTAACAAATCAGTGTTACCAATGTTAGTTTCAGTGTCTCCGTGGATGACACACTTGTCTAGTGGATGTGCCTTGTTTTTTTTTTCAGTCAACAAACATACCCAGTTGTTCTAGTGCTTAGCCCTGCATGTTGCCTACCTGTCCCTCCTGTGATGTCCGTGCCTCAAAAGGTCTTAGAAATCCCTTGTTCACACCATTTGTATGTGTCCAATCCCCCTTTACCCACGATTTTTGCCAATATTCTCCTAAAAAAACTTCGTAGACTCCAGTTTAAAACTCACAACATCCATGAGTCCTATAAATTAAATCAGTCTTTACCTCTTTTCCTAGAAAACTCTATCTAGCCATCAATTAGGGTTTGGAAACTTACATGCTACCTCCTCAACTAAATATTATTTTCTAGATATTGATGACTTTAATCTAGATGTGACTATAAACCAAGCACTTATAAGCCTTTATATTCATTATCTCATCTGAGTTTTAAGATATCTAACTGTAGTAAACATGAGGCCCGTTTCATTGCAGAAAGTGAGCATTAAGGAGAGTAAGTTCCTTGACCAGTGTCATCCAACTATCAACAATACAGCCAGACAATTTTATTTTATTTTTTACTTTCTTGCTTACCACTTGGTAATACTTATTCATTATCATTTGTCTCCCCCTGCACTAGAATGTAAAGCTGTAAGGTCAGAGATACAGCTTTTTTTCCTCTGTTTTTTTACTGTTGTGTCTAGGACAATATTTAACCTCTGGTAGGTTCAGTCCCTCTGTCTCTCTGTCTCTCTCTGACTCACTATCTCTATCTATCTATCTATCTATCTATCTATCATCTATCTATGTATCTACCATCAGTCTATCTATCTAAAACAATTCATCATAAAATAAGTAAGTTCTCACTAAGTATGAGATACAAATATTTTTTGTCCTTCAAGGCCTGCCTCAGATGCCACAGCTATGAATCCTCCCTTGTTTGACCTTCCATCCAGTTTCTCAACTTGGAAATGATCTTCTTTTCCACATACTCTAGCCTTTTATGGCACTGACCAGTCTTTAGTTATTTTAGTCATTTAGTCATTTAGTCATTCAAAACATAAGTGAAATTTTAAATAGTTCATTATTTACTTGTCAAATAAGGCACAAATGAACGTAATGCACTTTCAACATAAAAAAAACTCCAACTTTAATTTTTTTGTTTTAAATATACATACTTTGGTTTTCTCAAAGAAGAAAATGGGGGAAAAGATGCTGACCAGGCAGCCTTACCTGTACCTAAAGTTTCAAAAGTTACTTTTGAAAGAAGAAAAGGACAATAGGAGGCAATTGTGACATGGCTTTGCTTTCTGTGGCTTCACTGCCACCTCACTCGTGGCTGTGACAAAGCCAGTGCCAGATGCATTGTTCCCCTCCAGGAAGATGTACTTAAGTGTGATTAGTGAAAGGAAGCAAACCATCCTTCAGTGGAGCAAAGTGTCATGGGCCTGACTGAGTGACTGTCTAGGTTGGAGACTCCAACGCCATCCAGTCACAGCTGGACACAAATATATGTACATATATATGGGTATATATAATATATAAAGTTATTTAATCAGTAAATAAGGAAAGGGGTCTAACATAGGGCTTATACTCTAAACATATCTTACATAAAAAAGAAAATATCCAAACCATATTTTATCATTACTTTTGAATCATTTCAAAAATTTAAAAATTTAGATAAAATAATAGGGTCTATTGTAAGTTACCTAAATCAATTTTTCTTTGTTGATAGTAATGGAATAAAGCAGAGATCTCTAGTTCTTTAAAACATAAGTGAAATTTTAAAAGCAACAAGAATTTAAATACTAAAAATATAAAGGTCCAAACATTTTTTGTTTGTTTATGGGTACTAATGTCTAAAGCCTCTAGGGTACATTTGAGAAACTTCTTGAAACTTTTTTGTAAATTAAACAAAACTGGGCAGTCACTTTCTTTATCGTTCAAAGAGCTGATTAAGGGAGATACAACTCTGAAGTTAAATCATAAATTTTATGTTGTTAAAGAAGAAATCAGGCTGACAACAACTTTCCAGAATCTTCTAGGAATTTTGAACTTTCTATTGAGAGGTCTAGGTTTTCAAAATTATTTTTAAACATTCTGATTCTTAATTAAAATATATATTTATGGCACTGATATCAATTTGGGTATATATTTAGTGATGACATACTCTTTCCCTGGGAGAGTTTTTATTTTAAAAATACTGATTAAATGCCCTGGCTGGTGTAGCTCAGTGGATAGAGTGCCAGCCTGAGAACCAAAGAGTCACCAGTTTGATTCCCAGTCCGGACGTATGACTGGGTTACAAGCCAGGTCACCAGTAGGGAGTGCTCAAGAAGTAACCACACATTGATGTTTCCCTCTCTCCCTCCCTTCCCCTCTATCTAAAATTAATAAAATCTTTTTTAAAAAATACTGATTAAAAATGACACAATCATAAATCCTAAAAACTACATTCATGTTTAACAAGAAATAATTTTCCAATGATTTGGCCAACAAAAAATAAAACAATACAGTAAACTGTCAAAAAAAAAAAGGAACAGTTCCATTGGGAAACAAAATGAGTATCTTCTTTAATTGCGAAGGCAATAGCCACACAATATCAAATACGTTCTGAAGGCTAATTAGACAGACATCATGATGAGGACAGAAGGGCCTGTTTTCCATCTTTCAAAATCCTGGTGAAGCTACAATTAGAAGGAAATGAGTTAGCAAGGCTAAAAATGATTAAATCATCTCATTATTTCCTTTTCATTTTTCTTTTAAAATGCTTATTATGTAATAATTAGTATGTCTATAAAGACTTAAGATATAAAGTATATAAGAATACTAACAGCAAAGTCCTGATTTCAAATGCACTGGAACTGTACCGTTAATGCTATTTGTGGAATTCCTTTCTGTTTGTTTATTTATTTAGTGATGACATTTTAGGATTAGGGACAGATTATTGCTTTTGTGCAAGAAGAATCTCTTTTTTTTCCCTGTTGGATAACATATCCAACACATACCATATCAAAGAGTAAGCTCCATGCTGTAAGATACAAGCAGGCATCACGGAGCAAGTGGCTGAAAATAATTCGTCAGACTATTTGCAGTCTCTGAGTGGCCCAAGATTGAGGCTCTCATTTGCTTTGCCAAATTTCATTGTTTTATTTTTAAATTTATTTAGCCTGGAAAATATGCTCAGAATCAAATTTATTCAGGCCTTACATATTAAATGAATTATTTCCATATGCCAGGCACTATTGTAGGTGGTCCTTATATAAACAGTAGGACAAAGCAAGTGATAAAATCCTGAAGAAATGAATGATATTTAAAAGAAAATAAACAATAAAAACAATATATTGTATATTGGTAAAGTTTGTAAAGTAAAATATACAACAACATGACATATATTTAATAATTGCCTTTTCTACCTTTTGCTTTCTCACTTTTTCTTTGAACATAGTATTTTCCATATTTACTCATATAGAACAAAATTCAATATACTTTATAGGTATAACAGACCTTTTCCCTTATAAGCAAATTATATAATCTGTAAATAACCTCAGAACTCTGAGAAAATTTGTTACTGGTAAACTGAGTCTGAACACCACCAGTTTTTTCACTCATTTTTGGGAAATTTGGCAAAGTTATAGAAATGGAATAATATTTTAAATGACCTGTAAGGACTGTCCAGAGGAAAATAAACAGCCTCACTTGCCATGGATGCTGATGAATCAATTTATCCCTGCAGCAATGATATTAGTATGTCACCTCTGTAGATCTTCCTACGTGACTTTGCATATATAAAAGACAGTATGCACTTTCTTTATTGATTAGACTAGGCCATATAAAAATCAGCATCTCTAATCAATTGTTTAATCCAGCGAAAAATAATGGGAAATATACTTAAACGTTATCTCTGTTTTAAAAAAATCAGGAGGTAGTCCTCATCAACCCCTACTCTTCACACAGAATAGTTCAGACACCAGTGAACAATGGGATAATTAGGCCATCTGCTGGCAAGCTGCAAATAAACAACCTTTCTTTGAAACTCAGTTGAAACCTGCTCAGTGACACTTCAGGGACTTCAGGCATTTATGAGCAGGGAGAAGTACTTTTTCCCTTGCCCCTATTAATTAACAACCTTTCATTTAAAATAGCTTCAGTCCCAATAATTTAACTTCACCACTTTCAACCCTTCTAATTGAGGTGGGGACTACACCAATAGGTAATTGTAACTCCGGTGTTTGCATCATTTCTGTATTCAACTAATATTTATGGATGGTCAGTTATACACAAGGCAGTGTTTTAAACATTAGGGATTCAGCAATATATATGATTTTATTACTTTCACAGAACAAATATACAACATGGGCAGGTGTTGAATTAACTAGTAAAATTTTCATGAAAAATGTGTTTTTCTAAAGACTGAATACACCAAGCTACAGCACTTTATAGTTTATGGAAGATGTTATAGTGTTTCAATTTGGATTTTAAGAGAGAAACATGAGGATTCTTGAATCTTTGTTCTGGAAAATACTCACTTATTTTGTCAGCCAATGTCAACTAAATTGAAGGAATGGTGCTAAAACGCACTTCTGAGGGTGCTTGGCCCTTGTAAATTTAACTGTCTCTAATTCCAGTGATCTTCCTAAATTGTAGCAATCCATGAAAATGATAAATCCCTGAAACTAGGGATTTTTGAAAGCAGACTTTCCTTGAAGTAATAGCGACACTCCTTTCAATGTGAAGGACAGGACATTCTGGCCTTGAGATACCTGCCTTAGGTCACCCTGAATATAATGCATTGATGTTACTGCTACAGCTTCAGTTAACACACTGAATTCGTTCTCCAGGTAACTTGAGCACTTCAATTTTCTAGAACTTCAATTTGGCACAGTTCCCAGTATTATACACACGCACGCACACACACACAACCACCCTTAGTTCATAGGACTTTGCAACAGAAACAAATTATCTAATTAATACTCACGTTACCTAATTAACACTCTAATCACCCAGTACACATCAATTCTAAAGCAGTTTCATTTAGTTGCTTTCAACATCTTCCTTCACAGGATTCTTTACACTCTAGTCCTTTACACTCTAGTCCTTATTCTCATCTTTCTTTATTTGTTTTATTTACAAACTTTTCATGTTTCAGCCATATGTTAATAAATATCTTTCATTCATTCATGTAAATAGCATTAAACTCACTGCAAGTCTTTATTGTTTGATTGCAATGGATTTGACTATTTTGAGGCTTCTTAGCCACCCCAACTTGCCCACTGAGAAAAGAAAAAGAAGGGGATAGGATCCTGGATCCCCCAGGAGAATTCGACCCTCTCATTACATTTACATATTCAAAGAAGTATTTTCTAAGAAGTCACAGCTTTATATATGTCCTGGATTGCTCCTGAAGTCAAGAAATGAAACTTATGGTGTTTTTATTTTTAGTGAGTAGTAAGGTACTGAGGCAGAAAAGGTAACAGCCATAAGTTATCTCCTTAAAACTGAGGCGTAGGACTTTGAGTGCCTTTGCATTGCCTGTAAGAATGCAGGCAACATCCTTTGCAGTCTGCCTGCATCCCACCTTTCCTCCTAGCTGGTACAAGGCATGGAAATAGGGAGAGAAAGTCTGCACTGCCAACACCTTACACTCAAAAAGAAGCCTTTAAAAAAAATCACCTGTCAAGGCAAGAGCACCAGGCTTGGTGATTATGACTACAATGGTCGAAAGTGGGAGAGGTGGAAGAATTGCCTCATGGGAAGAGCAAAGCACTCTTCAAAACCAATAGAGATGGTAGTGCTAGAATCCATCCAGTTTGGCACACAATAGCAGAGAGGGCCAGGAGCGCTTGCATTCCAGGATCTAGGGGCAGTGATGCTGCTCTGGGTTGCCAGTTGAAGAGTTGACATGGCTAGAGTGTGACTTTTATTGGCTTTGAGGTTACTGGTTGGTCTAAACCGTGGAATAGGAGTTCCAGTGTTTGAGAACAATGGTCTACATCTTACACATTTCCCTGTGCTCCTGGCATGTATATTCTGCTGTTAAAGCTTTATACAATTGGATACAACATCTCTCTGAGCCTCCCTTTTCCTATTGGCTAGAGATGATGGCAATGCCTACCTTGGAGTAGTTTTCAGAATTACATGAAATAATGCATATGGACACATTTTGTGTTCTTTAAAGCATGTACACATGTAAAGTATCAAACATGGAAAGGCTGTCTTGTATTGTTATTTCACAAATGTGTCTGTATATTAACATTTTAGTGGTGCAAATGGAATACTAGTTATCTGAAATTCTTATATTCAACAAAATAAATAACATAACTTGTAAAAAGTATATATATTCTTGTATATATGCACACATATTCACACATCACCTGCACAAGACTCAAAGTTATTTCCTCTGTTTGGATTGGGAAAAAATGTGGCCTGTAAATATTTTGATGTTCTCCGACTTTGCTCACTTGCATAAAAATTGCCTACCACTCCTCCAGAAGAATAAGCCAAAGTGGCGTCAACTGTGACTGAACAATAATTAAAAAAGAACTTACCCTATTTAATCCTAGTTCTGTTTTTCTTGTGTTGAAGATTCTAGACTTCTTTTGGTTTGCTCAGCATCTCTGGCATATTTATTTTCATTCCTATAATCAGCCATTTCAAATGTCCTTGTGTATTTAATAGATGTGTCTTGTTTAAAAAATACACAGCAAGATTAATAGAAACACCAACTAGTTCAACTGTCAAAAAAAGAGGAAGAAGCCAAAGCCATTAGAAAGTCATACAAGATAATGACAGGTTCACCTGCTTTTCCAGTGTTGTTGTGCTAACTTGCCCACCCCACCTCTCACTCCATCACAGTCCAGGGCAGTCCCTAGTTTTCATCCAGTCCGTACTCTGCTCTTCTGTGCCTCTGGACATGTCAGTCCCGTCCTCACATTCCCTATCCCCATTCTCTTGTCTGTTTGATCACAAATGTTCTTGTCCTTTGAGACCCAATTCATGTCCTTTTCTCTGTGAAGCTGTTCTCCCCAAATTCTCTGTCAGTAGTGGAATATCTGCTTGCCCTTATTAAACATTAAGCATTATTTTAGAAATATTTCATATAAATGTTATCATTTAAATCAAACTCTTTTTTAATATTTTATTGATTATGCTATAACAGTTTTCCCCCCCATCCCCCCTCCATCCTGTCCCTCCAACCCTCCAGCATTCCCCTCCCCTTTAATCCACATCCATGGGCTGTACATATAAGTTATTTGAGTCCTCTGTTTCCCCTACCATTTTTCCTCTCTCCTTGTCTATTTATGCCATGCTTCTTCTTCCCTGTACCTTTCCCCTCCATTCCTCCCTTTCCCCTCCCCACTGAAATCCCTCCATGTGATGTCCATTTCTCTGATTCTGTTCCTGTTCTGGTTGTTTGCTTAGTTTTTGTTTCTGTTGTTTTTCTTTTCTTGTAGGTTCATTTATTGATAGTCATGAGTTTGTTGTCATTTTACTGTTCATATTTTTTATCTCCTTTTTCTTAGATAAGTCCCTTTAACATTTCATATAATAATAGCTTGGCGATGATGAACTCCTTCAACTTGACCTTCTCTGGGAAGCACTTTATCTACCCTTCCGTTCTAAATGAAAGCTTTGCTGGATACAGTAATCTTGGATGTAGGTCCTTGTTTTTCATGACCTCAAATACTTCTTTCCAGCCATTCTTGCCTATAAGGTTTCTTTTGAGAAATCAGCTGACAGTCTAATGGGAACTCCTCTGTAGGTAACTCTTTCCTTTCCCTCTTCAGCTTTTAAGATTCTCCCCATATCTTTAATCTTGGGTAACTTAAAGATGATGTGCCTTGGTGTGTTCCTCTTTGGGTCTGCCTTCCTTAAGACTCTCTGGGCTTCCTGGATTTCCTGAAAGTCTATTTCCTTCACCATATTGGGGAAGTTTTCCTTCATTATTTGTTCAAATAAGTTTTCAATTTGTTGCTGTTGTTCTTCTCCTTCTGGCACCCCTATAATTCAGATATTGGGATATTTCAGGTTGTCCCAGAGGTTTGTAAGAGTCTCTTCACTTTTTCAAGTTCTCGTTTCTTCATTTTGATCTGGATGGATGTTTATTTTTTCCTTTTATTCCAAATCATTGCTTTGAGTCCTGGTTTCCTTCCTGTCATTGTTGGTTCCCTGAACATTCTGCTTTATTTCACTTTGGGTATCCTTCATTTGTTTTTTCATGTTTTGACCAAACTCAATCAGATCTGTGAGCATTTTGATTACCAGGGCTCTAAATTCTCCATCAGATAATTGGTGATCTCCTCCTTGCTTAGCTGTCTTTCTGAGGCTCTAATCTGTTCTTTCATTTGGGCCATATTTCTTTGTCTTGACTCAGCTGATAAGTTGTAAGGGGGTGGGGCTTTAGGTATTTACCCGGCAGGGAAACCCTCTTGGCTGTGCTGCCTGTGGGGGAGGGGCCAGAGAGGGAACAGTGCAGCTCACCTGCTTGTCTCTAGCACAGTTTTCTTCTTTTTTTTAAATATTTCATTGATTACACTATTACAGTTGTCCCATTTTCCCCCTTCACTCCCCTCCAGCCTGTACACCCTCTCCCATATGTATCCCCCCTTAGTCATGTCCATGTGTCATACTTATAAGTTCTTTAGCTTCTACATTTCCTATAATATGCTTACCCTTCCCCTATCTATTTTCAACCTACAATCTATGCTACTTATTCTCTGTACCTTTTCCCCCTCTCTCCTCCTCTCACTCCCCTACTGCTAACCCTCCATGTGATCTCCATTTCTGTGGTTCTGTTCCTGTTCTAGTTGTTTGCTTAGTTTCTTTTGGTTTTGCTTTAGGTGTGGTTGTTCATAATTGTGAGTTTGCTGTCATTTCACCATACATGTTTTTTTCTTTATCTACTTTTCTGAGATAAGTCCCTTTAACATTTCATAAAATAAGGGCTTGGTGATGATGAACTCCTTTAACTTGACCTTATGTGAGAAGCACTTTATCTGCCCTTCCATTCTAAATGAAAGCTTTGCTGGATAGTGGAATCTGGGATGTAGGTCCTTGTCTTTCATGACTTGGAATACTTCTTTCCAGCCCCTTCTTGCCTATAAGGTCTCTTTTGAGAAATCAGCTGATAGTGTAATGGGAACTCCTTTGTAGGTGACTCCTTATCTCTTGCTGCTTCTAGGATTCTCTCCTTCATTTTTACCTTGGCTAATGTAATGAAGATGTGCCTTGGTATGTTTCTTCTTGGGTCCAACTTCTTTGGGGCTGTCTGAGCTTCCTGGATTTCCCAGAAGTCTATTTCCTTTGCCAGAATGGGGAAGTTCTCCTTTATTATTTGTTCAAATAACTTTTCCACTTGTTGCTCTTCCTCTTCCCTTTCTGGTACCCCTATAATTCAGATGTTGGAAGGTTTAAAGATGTCCTGGAGGTTCCTAAGCTTCTCCTCATTTTTTTGAATTCTTATTTCTCCATTCTTTCCTGTTTGGTTGTTTTTTTCTTCCTTCTGGTCCACTCTATTGTTTTGAGTCCCAATTTCCTTCCCATCACTATTGGTTCTCTGTTTATCTTCCTTCATCTCTTTTATGGTAACCTGCATTTTTTCATCTAATTTCTGCCCAAAATCAACCAATTCTGTGAGCTTCCTGATCATCAATGTTTTGAACTGTGCATCTGATAGATTGGCTATCTCTTAGTTGCTCAAAAGGATGAGTCCTGGGGCATTGATCTGTTCTGTTTGAGACATGTATGTCTCTCTCTCTCTCTCTCTCTCTCTCTCTCTCTCTCTCTATATATATATATATATATTTTTTTTTTTTTTTTTTTTTGGTTTGGTCACTCCTGTTATGGTGAGGGGCGGAGCCTTAGATGTTCACCAGGGCTGGGCACCCCAGTCGCTAGATTGTGAGGTTGTATGTGGGGGTGGGGGTGGGGGCAGGAAGGAACAATGGCGGTAGCTCCATTCTCCTGGGACCTCAGTCCCTTCTCTGGGATCCTAGGTTGCGCACTTTGCCTGGTCCACAATCGCTGCCTCACTGGGTCTGCCAGCTGCCGCTTGCGTACTCAGGGTCCACCTGCTGCAATCTTGCACGCCCCAGAGGCCTTACGCGCTCCTGGATGCCTTCTGTGCCCAGTTCTCCCTATTCTCCGAGCACCGCGCCCTGTGCGCGGCTGCTCGTCTCCGCCCCTCCTACGGGTCTGGATGAACAGTTCTACTTCAATTTCTTGGCTGTCTGACTTCCATTCAGATAAATTATCTGTCAGTTCTGGGTGTATTCTGCCTCTGAATTATTGTTGTTCTAATCTTTGTTGTGTGTGGAGGTACGGTGCGTTCACCTATGCCTCCATCTTGCCAGAAGTCAGAATCCTCTAGCGTACTTTTCAATGGATTTTCAAACTTTCCTGTGAGACTGGGAGCTTCTGCTACCATGACAACCCCAGCAGTAGCCCCTAGCCACTTTTGAGTTCCCTTAATTCAGCCTCTCCCTCACAGCCCACTGACCTCAGCAGCCAGCCACCCCGAAACATTCCCAATGCTGAGGTTTTTGTAAGTTGGCTGGTCAGGTCTGGTGCCTTACTGGTCTGGTTGATTTTTTCTTTAATTCCTTGGTTGTTGGAGTTCCATGCAGTTTGATTTTCTGGTGCTTTTGGTTGTTTATTGATTTCAGATCGGTTGTTATCCTCTTTTTGGTTGTGCAAGGAAGCGAAAGGTTTCTACCTATGCCCCCATCTTGGCCAGAACTCTAAATCAAACTCTTAAAGGGTAGAAATATTTTATATATATCTTTGCATCCCTGTGCCTGGCCTAATGCCACACTATTAGTGTTACTATCACTATCAAAATGATAGTACATGTTAATTAAATATACATATTTAAAAGGAATCTTCTAGTAACTCATGAGAAGTTTAAATATGAGCTTTTGTTCACTTTTTCTCTCTTTTTGTGCAGTTCTGGAAGATAAGAGACAAGAAAAAATTGTGGAGTAAGAGATTATAGCTGTCAAGTACATCATCTTCCTAAAAGAACTTTTTTTTTCAGTTGGGGATGCAGAGCCCACCAACCAGCTTTGCATTCCGTACTTCACACTGCTGTTTCTGCTTTCCAGTAAGTCTTTGTCAAAAGGTCTTTTGTGGAGGCAGAATGCATAGCCCTTACCAGCATATAGAAAAGGATTACTGAGACCTAAGGGACAGAAAATTTGTGGTGCCATCATGGCTAATTAGGGAGGTTGATATTGGCCTTGAGGCTATTGGTCAGCCTAAATGGGGAGTCAACTAAGATTAGAGAGGGTTAATGAAGTTACTGACACAATGGCTATGTTTCTAAGGTAGAATTCGTAAAGAAACAAGGATGCTTCAAGCAGGTGGCCAGCTAGTGTACAATTTTGAGAAGCAAATGCTGTGCACAGCCCTCGATGGGAGCACCAGCAGCTGACGAAAGTTAGTTCTGCATATAGGAGCAGACAAATCCCTGCAGTGCAGTGGGAGCAGAACATGCAGATACCAGACTGTGCACACATGGGGAGGGGCTCAACAAAGCACTGTTCAGAATGGAAAAAGTCAACAGACTTAGCAGTACAAAAAGGAGAAGTCAGAATATTTAGAACTTTTATTTGGACTTGAAAAATATTTTTGTATATAGGTTTCCCCTACAGGCATTAGTGTTATAGAGAGAAAAACGATAGCTACCTGAGCTAAAACTATGCTTCAGAATATTCATGGCTAAAATATTTTACCAAATGTGGATAAAAAGATATTTGTAATTAAGTACTTCCTAATTTTCTATGCATGCAAGTTATAATAAAAGCTAGTTAAGAGTTTGGCAAAAATATATGTCATTTACTTGAAAAGTTACAGGTTTTTTTAAAAAAACAGATTTCAAATTGAAAAACACAATTTGTATTTCATTAGAAAAGAAATGCTTGATCGAGGAAAGGGTGAAAAATTACACCCTTAGATAGGATTTTGATAACTACTGACGCTGTTGCCTTTGATTCTAAGAAGAAACTTTTACACAGCAGGTAGTGTGTACCTGATACCAGGCCTGATAGAATTTGCCTGATATCAGTTCACTTGGGCTACAAAAGCATAGTGACTGCAGCACTGGCTTTAGATCTTTGAGCTTTAATAGGATTCTCAACTTAAAAACATGTAATATACCATATTATCCCAATAAGTACTAGAGGGAGAGCCTAATACAGAAGTAAAATGCAGGCAATTTATCAAAGATGCACTGAGGAGGAAAAGCACCTTGAAGGATTATGCAGAGCAGGGACAAGTAACCAGCTCAGGAAGGATGTGCTCTCCCATAAAGTCTAGATCTGACCTGCTCTACTGGGGACAGTGAGCGTCCCGGAGTACACATTGCAGTTTGCCCAACAGAGTTGCCCTGTCTTGACAAAAGGGAGATGGGACTTTTCACCCTTTGTGCCCCACATGTGGCAGCCACAGGTCTTGTGAGAAGAAGAAGTCTGTGGTCTCCCAAGCACATTCAGGCCCAGGGTGTCTCCCTGAAGCCCATGTTAGCACACCTGCCAGCCCAGTGAAAAGGATCTGGGTTGAGCTCCCTAAAGCATCTACTACCAAAAACCAATGTACGTATATTAGATCTGAAGAACTATTTCTAGTAAATGTACTAACATTTAATGCCTATCTAGTGACACTATCATAGATTGGTTTTAATTTATTCATTCAATAAATACAAGGTAGGGCAAAGTAGGTTTACAGTTGTAAGTACATAAAACACTGGGTTTATTCTTATATTGTTATTTATTAAATAATTACTGTCTTTTTCCATGTGAGCAACTACAAGCCTACAAGCCTCACCCCATATATATGTGAGAGGTAGATAGATAGATATATACACTCACATATATGGATACATAGAAAAAAACACCTACAGTGGATATAAGTGGTAATATTTCACTGTGTAATGTCATTATAATGTTACAACCTGGTTTTCAGCTTAGCAAGGTATTAATATAGGATTGTTGTCTCTATTGGCTAGATTTATACATTATTTCATTCTGTAATATGAAGATAATTGTGCCTAAATGAAAACAAACAAGAAAGGATATAAACCTTGGAATATGGTTCATTTTAAAGTGTTAACAATAAATATCAAAGAAACACCAACAAGGTTTGTGATTTTGGTAATTTTCTGTCCACTATTATTGCACTTAAATATGTAATTAAAAGGCAAGGAGATGTTTTTTGTGTCACTCCATCCCTTCTTACTAAAAGGTCTTGTGATAAATGTCTCAAGAACTGAGAACCATTTATAAATTAATTAATAACTGTACTTTCTTTTACCAGATGATCTTTAAAAACCATCAAATTTCCATTTTTGTTGGTCCAAGAAGTTTAAACTTAAATTATTAGAGAAACTCTTTCCCTGAGCTAAATAATTTGTGATATTTTAGCTTTATTCAGTTCTATTGGATATGTTTTTAAGAAACATCAAAATTCATATTCTGAAAGTAGGCAGGGTATAAATTATAAATAAGTTATCACATGATAGAATGAGGTCAGCGGAAGCCTCATACATTTCATTCTTTAGTATCTGTTGAACTCTGGAAAATACTAGCTACCCACATTGAAAATTAAATATTCTAAACCTCTTCCACTCTTTCCTGAGCCAGTGCTTATTTTTTCAGACTTCACAATCATGTTTATTCAGATAATCCACACAGCTTTGCAAATGCAAAATGAAATGTTGGTTGTAATGATGAAAGGGTTAGATATGTTTACTTCGTATTAGTGTCTGATTTCAGTTTAAGGAACAGTCTGGGAAAATAGCCACCTGTCCCTAGAGTCACATTATTCACATACTCATTTCACTAATAATAATAATAATAATAATAATAATAATAATAATAGAGTCTTTCCATGTTCTTGCTATATTTACATCTTCATGAGAGATACACAAGTTAAAAAAATAAAAGAATGCATTAACTACACTGAAAATAACTCACCATGCAGGAGAATCATATGGTCAGCTAGCCATAACTATATATTGTGAAAGCTACAAGAAGGAATATTTTAACTGATGTAAATACAAAAGGTTTGGGAAATAATGCATTATTCTGGAGAAAATCAAAGTTAAAGTTTTTTACAGAGATCATCTTTTACACTAAGACTTCAAGTAGGAGGTATTAAGAAAAGGCATAATAAGAATGAGTCCAAAGGTTGCAGACATCAGAAAGTATTTTTGAATAACTTTACATATTTACTGATATGGGTGGTTCAAAGAAATTGAAGCATCAAGTTTCCTGAAAGTACTGGGCCCAAAGCATTTTCTGAGATATAAATACCAGAAACTAGTGAACAGTTTCTTTTTCTCCAGATGCTGTCATAAAAATGAATTAGCTTTGACTATTTTCAGACCTTGAATTGTCTTTTACCCGGTTTAAAATTCTACAAGTTGCATTTGACTGACCTAGATTGGCTTAGATGCAGACCCTTTTACACAGGGAAAGATATATATCCTTGAAAAAAAGTCTTATTGAGTCTATATCCAATGGAGAATGAAAAGACTTCCAAAGAAAATTGGATGTGCTCTATCTAGAAAAAGATGTAATCAATAATTAGAATAAAAGAGACAAATATTCAGTCCCTTGTAGAGAGAAGTCAAGTCAATGCAAATGTTGTCTTGTCCTATATCTGTCCTTTGTCACATGTCTTAGGACTGTGAAAAATACTAAGATAGGCAAGTTGAGTATTTCATCCTTATTGTCTATAATTCCCCACCTTGAGACATGCTGATAGAAAGTTTATTAACTTCTACAATGGGAGAAAGTCAGCAAAGGGTGAAAGCTATAGTAGCATCTCTCAACCATTGAGATCTAGAGTGGTTCTTCTCTCCCTGTGGTTTCTTGTTGTGCTGCTAGTGGGAAGAAACAAAATGACACAATCCAGGTTATGAGAAACTGTGTAGATATGTTCCAAACACTACCATTGCTAATTTTCTTGTTGGAATAAATTTTTCACCAACACTTCATGGAAATGAGTGAAGGTCAAACCAGTGCTTTTGCAGGTTTTTGTTATTGTTGGTTTCTCTCTTCCTTCTAACTGATTTGAAAGAAGTTTCTTCCTCCAGATAGTTTTACCATTTCCTGATGCCTGGTAGAATGTTTTAAATAAATTAAGTTATAGGCACAGTAGATATTATTAGAATTGGCCTCAGGATTCTTCATTTGTCAAATGACAAGGAAACTATCAGCAAGCAGTCCTAAGCTGCATAGGACAGAAAATTATAGAACTTATGTGTATAATAAACTTAAGTGTATCAACCACCTCTTTAAAAAAAGACAGAAGTAACCCAAATCTTAATAACAAGGTAAATTGTAAGAGAAACTCACCCAGTAAGCTTGTAACAATTGGAATTTCTTGTCCTTTTAGGGCAAGGTGGTTCACAATATCTATGAGAAGAGAAAACAGAGGAGTAGGTGATGGGTCTATTATCAATTAATTCACAGCTGTAAATAAAAGAGTAAAGGTCATCCTCTGTACTTATGAATCCAGTTGTTTTTAGATATTTGAACCTGTCATTTGTCAGTTCACTGAAATATGCATTATATTACCAACAATGTTGCTTTAGAATATCCTAAAAAGAGACAGCAGGGCCATACATACTCCCACCATTTATTTTTAAACTCTTTCTAAAAGGAGGCACCTATATAAATATAATCCAGCATTAATTATTAACAAGCTGGACATTGACTGATCTGAACTTCATATTGTCTCTCATTATCCTTATTTTTATAATAACAAAGAATTATTTTAAAAGTCATTAGTTTAGCAGTTATTGAATAGTACTTAACTTTAGTGATGCTGGACATTGGAGGGATTGTGGTGGTGGAAACAGTATAGTCTCTTCCTTCAAGATGCTCGTAATACAGAGCTCAGTTCACAGCCAACTCTAATATAAGGCAATAGACAATACAAAGATACCAAATATGGAAATTAATAGGCTTCATAGTTCCAAAAACATTAGTGTTAGAATGCAGATCATTTAAAAGTTTCATGTCAGGTCCATCATACACTATAGTAATGAACCATTTAGTGAACCTTATCCCACTTAAGTCCATATGCTTCTTGTGGGGCTAGGTCATGTATTATTCAATGACTGGTCCAAGAAGAGACAAGTAACAAACCAAAGCCAATATAATCCAATTCCACATATTTTGTGTGGAAATCCAGGGAAGAGAATATTATTCTTCTCGCTAAGAGTGCCAGGAGCATGATGACACATTCTGGGACTTCTAGGACTCACCACTCAGAGCCTTGGTTGTTCATCACCAAAAAAGAAGCAGAGCTGAGAGATAGAAGCAGGTCCTAACTATGTCACTTGAGTTGCTGGTTTCAGTCCTTCTTGTCTCTTCTAGTTAGTTCATCCATATATTCCCTTTCTCTTCAGCCATTTTGAATTGGGTTTCTGCCATTTGCAACTAAAAGGTTGCTGACAAAGACAGGTATGTTGAAAGTGTTTAAGGTATAGATTAGGCCAGAGAGGAGGGGTGTCTTATAAAGCAGAGAAAAAGAAAGAAAAAAAAGTGAAGTGAATTACTTATTTCATCCCCAGCCCCTAAATAGCACAGAATTTGAATTCTGGAAACCATATTTGGGCCAAAATATTTGGCGAGATTCACGATAGTATTTCCCAGACTGTTGCTTCAGAGCCCTGCCTAATAAACAGCATTTGATGTTTGTGAGTACATATTAGTCAGGCTACAACAGGGGTAATTATGGCTTCAATTAGGATACCATTTTAATGCTACAAGTTTGGCTTCCTATGGGCCAGCCTCTTGAATTTTTATCCCTTGACTTTTTCAAATCCATAATACTGAACTCAGTGGAACCAATCAAAGGCACAGAAGTGCTTGGAGATCATGCCATCTGCCTGCTCTTTAACAATTCTTTCATAAATGTTCATTTTCAAAAAATGTTCCTTCTTCCATATACCCAAACATTACCCAGTAAAATTCATGCTACATTTATAAGAAAAAAATTTAAATAGAGATTAAGAGTAATGATTAAATTCTCTTTCTGTGATTACTAAGAAAAATGAGTCTTGTTTAAATTCCAATTAAGTATGGGCCTGCCGTGAAGTCAGACAGGAACTTCCTGTCAGTCACTTACCAATCCATATACACTAAAGCATCAGAACCATTACATGTTCTACTACTTTTAAAACATGTTTTGTCTGTCTATATTTCAGAATTTGCTAGAACATTGGAAAGATTTTTAGAAACTCTTATGGAAACATTTGAAAGAGGATTTGTTTTAAATGTGTATTATATACAACAACATTTCCTGAAACTTGAAACAGAAATCATTTTGTCAAATATTCCTGAAATAAAGGTATTTTGAATCTCTGTCTTACGAGCACTGTAATTTATTTTGACACTTATTTATTGAATGCCTGCTAGATGCCACCGCTGATGTAGGTGCTGGGTGTTCAGCTGTGGACAAGTTCCCCCTCAGAGTCTCTATCCTCTTATAAAAGAGAAAGAATAAACAAGCAATCAAATAAATATACAAGATAATTTCAGTGCTGTGAGGAAATTAAAACTTGATTAAAGATTAAATACAAAATCAAGTTTTTGTATGTAAATCAAAATTAAACTGATTTAATTTAAACAAAAGTGTCTTTCTAAGGAGGTATCATTTTATCTGAGACTTAAATCTGTGTTATGCCATTGTATGAGCTGAATTGTATACCCCAAAATTTGTTATGTTGAAATCACAATCCCATTACCTTGGAATGTGACTTGCTTGGGGATAGAATCTCTAAAGAGGTGATTAAGTTAAAATGAGGCCATTGGGGTGGGCCCTAATCCAGTGTAAGTGGTGTGCTAATAAGAGGAGGGCATTAGAACACAGACACACACAGACCAAAGGCCATGTGAAGGCACAGGGAGGAGCACTGGACATCTACAAGCTGAAAGAGGCCTCAGAACAAATAACCCTACTGACACCTTGCTCTTGGATTTCTAGCCTCCAGAACTGTGATAAAATAAATTTCCACTGTTTAACCCACTCAGTCCATGGTATTTTGTTACAGCAAGGTCAGCAAACTCACACGTTGCACCTATGAAGGCATTAAATACATTGGGAACAGAGACATCTGCCATTACAACCCACCATACCCAATTTCTGCCTTCTTTCAATCTCAAATTCTAATCAAGTACATGAAAAATAGAAATACATAGTTTTTCACAAACATTCATTAAATCCAGTAGCCCCAAGATCCAAATCTTTCAGTGGAGGTTAGAGTGAGTCACAAAGGGACCAAGAGTGTTGTATCTCTTTTCAGTGTCATTCCCTTTGGTGGCAATACTAATGAATGAAGAGGTAGATAAAAATCATGGGGCATGTAGTAAAGAAAAATATAAAACTCAAGGTAATTTCCTAATTTTTTTTTTATTTTTAAAAACAGACTACAATGCAATATTATTGATACTATATCTTCATGTCATGTTTTAAGTACTAGGATCCACAAAGGTTTTAAGGTATGTGTTATTGATGTGTGGACAATTAAAAAATACCTTCAATGAGAAAAGTAATAAAGAAACCCTCCCTTTTTACATTCCTACACACGTGTATAGCTGTGCTTGAGGATATGAGATGCACTTTCTACCTTTCTTGTAATGCAATCATATAGGTATTTGTTTTAGTCAGTCAGAACTTTTGGGTAGCAAGTGACAGAACCCTAAATTGATTTAACTTAAGTAAATCAATTGATGATATTTTAGCTAAAATAAGGATGAAGAACGGAGGAAGGAATGAGCTTCCCAAAATGAGAGCCAGGGACTCAAGTGCCATCGTACAGCCTCTGTGCAGCCATCCCTCAAATTTGAATGTGAGCTTTTGTTGAAAACCAACTTTTTCCTATAGCAGGGAGCTTTGACCATAAAAAGATTTGTTTTTTCCACATGTCATCATAACCAGAGATAAAAAGGCTCTTCCCCACCAGTTCTCATTATAAATTATATTAAATGAATGCCTTGGTCATGTTGTCATTCTTCAACTAATCACTGATATATGAGATACCACTGACTTACTCTTAAACATTAGTTTACACTTGCAGTCAAGAGAGCAGTCTGTTACAGGAGGGAGAAATGGGAGGGAGAAGAGCAGACAAAAACTGCTTTACCTCTAGTCAACCGACAGATGTAAACAACCTGGAGACGCAGACCATTCACTCCAGACTTCACCGTCTTTATACACTGGTAAAGACCCAAAGGGTGAGACTCTTACACATAGTGGTCAACAGTAAGTTTGCAAGTGTGCTTTGGAAAATTAATTAAGAGTTAGAGTTGGATATAACAGTATCAACATAGAGTGATGCTTGTTAAAGTTTAGAAACTCAACTTTTTCCAATTTAACTTTAATGAAAATCATTTAGAAGAACTCTATTATAGCGCAGACTTTTGGGCTTTTTCTGTTTGTTATTTTTTAATCACAAAGTATTATCTAACCTTTTAGAATCATAAGTTTAGAAATTTTGTTAGAAATTCAAAAATTAAAATAAAATCTGACTTGAATCAGAAAATTGTCCTGTTTTGTATATGACTTTGCAGATTATTGTTTGAAGATCCCTTTTCCTTTAAGTCATAACACAGAAAAAAGAAGCATCACCAGCATACAAAAGGTTGTTTCCAAAATACTTCTAAATTCTCCCCAAACATACACCATTGTGTATTAGGCTTATGATGTCGCTGATAATCGACATCATCATCGCTGATAATGATGATAAGTCTTTAACCTCTAATATCCATAAGAGGAGTTGTATATAGATTGCTAGAATACTAAGCATAAAATGAATCTAAAGGTCTTACCCTATTATACCTTAAGGTTTCTCAAATAATGTTATATGCTGAAATAACTAATTATTGATTATTTGAACAATTATATGGCTTATGACACTGAGGACTTTTTTAACAGGTGCAGAAGATACAATACCTAACCTCAATGTGATGATAACCTAGATGGCAAAGAATAGTAAACCTGAAATGAAGTATTGTTTTACTGAAAGAAAATCCAATTATGGTATTTTAATCAAAATTCTCTTATTTTGCAAACAAAGGAACTGCAATATTTGTAGAGAAAAAAACGTGACATATAAGAAGTCAAATGTAATCATTTTCCCAGTCATATAAGAAACTAAATGTAGTGAAAGATTAGAAGTTAAAATTTTAAACTCCCAAATAAATGCTATGACCACTTACTATAGCATACTGGCATTGACACTGGCAGATTCTGGGCTTTGTTTTGCTTGAAGATAAAAAATAAGGCCTTTCTTAAGAAAACTTGAATGTTACTGAAGTACATAAGCATTTGTAAGGACAAAGAGCAAATTTAACACATGCAATTTAAGTGATGAGGATACTAAACATAAGTGAAAAGTCGTCATACAAACAAGTTAGTTGCAGAAGATTCCCATGTTTATTACAAATCCTCAAAAACCAAATCCATACCTCACTAGAAAAGAAAAAGGAGGGCAAGACAAAAGGGAGAGAACCCCTTAGAGTGGGGGACACTGTAATCATTTTCAATAATCAACTTTCACTTTAGTAAATCCTCTTAACAAAGTTTTCTCTTTTCCACAAATATTTTGTACTAAAATTATTTGTTTCCATTTTGCACTAAAATTGTTTGTTTCCATTTGCTTGTACTAAAATTGTTTATTTCTATCTGACACAATATATTTTTGAAAAAAAGAGATATTACTGGACAACAGGGATGGTAAAATAACCTGTAAATACAGCTTTCCCTTGCTTGGATTCATTGTGTTGCACTGGGCTCTGGAAGAATTGGTTTGTACTTTAAAATATCTTAATAATGAGGTCCTGAGTTCCTGTAGTTCCTTGAATCCTTACCCTAGATGCATTTTTTTTTACTAACTTTCAGCTAAATATAGTAGTGTACTTACTGACTGTCCATGGCTATCAGTGAGACAAGTTCCACACGCCCTCTGGCCTTTGACAAGGCATGAATCCGTCAAGGCACTTCATGCTTGCCCTCCTTACAGCCTGATGACCTGCCGGCACTGAGGAAATGTTTTGCTAGATTATGTAGATTCTTTCACTAAAATCATTCCACCCTTATACTATCCAATCTTCCCTGAATTTTAGATAGCCTTCACATAAATATAGTGGTTCCAGCAGTAAATTAAAAATATACATATTTTAATAATTAAAGCTGAAATGTATTTTACACTGTCAGTTTGACAGGACTTGTTCTACGTGTTTAAAATGTTTGACTCATTCAATAAGCAGCATAGTGTGATCATCAAGAGCCTGGTTTCTCAAGCTGGAATGCCTGAGTTCAAGTGTATGACAGCATGTGCTAACTGTATGGCCTTGGATAAGTTACCTCAGGTCTTAAATGGGAGTAATAAGAGTATTTTCCCCATAGAGTTGTTATGAAAGTTAGAGTTAATACTTGTAAAGAACTTTTAATACCCCTTGTGCTACAATAAGTTCCATATGAATAAGTTAAATAAAATTTCACTTTTAAGTAAGGTTGTTATTGAACCCATTTTATAGATAAAGAAAGAAGTAAATATAGTCAAATACCTTGGTCAAGGCTACACAGCTGTTTAGTGGCAGAGCCACATTTCTGAAAATGTGGTGCTCTGTTTGTGTGTGTGCACTCAGAAGTGGGTGAAGTAAATAATATTTGAAAATGGCTGTGAATTTTCCAAATATTTTTAAAAATTAGGCATCTAGTTAGTTGGATGTCAACTAGATAGAAAGTTAAACAAGCCGAAACAAATCAGTTAGAGTACTGAAATATCAACATTAAATAAACATGAAGAAAAATGACATCCACATAAGAAAACAATAAGAATAACCACTAACCTCTCATTAGAGACAATTCAAGTGATATAAGAACTTAAAAATGTATAAACTATTAAAAGAAAAATGTCGATAAAGAATTTTATATTCAGTGAAAATATCCTTCACATAGGAAAGCAAAATATCTATATTTTCAAATGAAAAAGAAAGAATGCTTGCCAGAAAAATTTAAAAAGTGATGCTATATAAAAACTAAAAGAAGTAAAAGAATTTACCAAAAGAATAACAAACACCAAAAACAGAAACCTGTAGATAAATATAATATTTTCTCCTTAAAAATCAAAAAGGCATGTATTTTTTGCAATATTTAGGCATGCTAGCTAAAACTGCATTGTCTCATTAAAATTTTTAAAAATAAATAAATAAAATGGAAATGCCCACAAAATCAATACAAATCTGAAAAAAAACCAACAAAAAGAGATGTATACTGCCTGATTTTAAGACTCACTTTAAACCTTTAATAATTGGGAACTTATGAAATTGACTAAAAAAAAGATATTTAGATGCCTGTAACAGAATAGAGAGACCAAAAATGAATCACTTATGCGGTCTACTGATTTTCAGAAATGGTGCCAAGGCTGAAAATTGAGGAAAGGAAGGTCTTTCATAAAATGAAGCAGAAAAACTGAATGTGTGTATGTATGTAAACATACATACAATGGAATATTACTTAGCAATAAAAAAGAAAAAGTTACTGCTATGTGCAACGACTTGCATGGATCATAAATATAATGTTCTAAATGGAAGAAATCACTTATAAAGAAAATTTTTAAACTCTTAATTATAAGTACAGAAAAGAGATCATTGGTTGCAAAGGCTGAGCACAGGAGAAAATATTATCAGCAAAACTTTATGATGGAATCCTTTGAGTAATAGAAATGTTCTTTATTCATATTGTGGTGATTGTTAAATAATAGTATCATCTGTGAAAAATATAGAACTATATACAAAATAGAGTTCATTTTACTTTATATAAATTGTACCTCAGTATACTCGACTAAAAAATTAATTTGGCACACCTTTTTCATATGACACAATACGGCTGATTTTTACTGTGTGGACTATAACACCAGTCAGAACGTGGTTGACCAGAATAAGTATGTGGAAGTGACCTGCACCTGGTCTCCCAAGGAACTAGAATTTACATTATATAAGGCCAATCCTTTGTCTGATTAACTATTTTTGAAATAAGTTTGCTCATTTTGTCCCATAGTTGCTGATTACAAAATATTAACTGGACTACTGCCCTTTCAATCAGACTTATTCATTGAGATTGGCAGGGTCAGTTATTCTTATTCTTTTAACAGTAAGATCACATTAACTGTTCAGCGACACAGTTGATTGAAGATTGGCTGTCATTCCAATAGGGGGAAGCAATAGATGTACCCGTGTTTTGCCATGTATAATGTACACTTCTTTGCCCAAATTTTTGAGGGAAAAATAAGGATGCAAATTATACATGTGCAGTACTAATTCTGTATCTATATAAATGTTTTTAATTCTTATATTTATGCTTATGCATTAAAGGTGTAACTCTAAAAGCAATAGTGATATCCATGTGTTCAAAAATAAGTGCTAAAATTCCTTTATAATGCAAAAATAAGCATAAATAAATAAATAATTGGATTAAAAGTTAAAATGAAAAATATTTCTCCTGCAAGTTTGGGCCAAAGCCATGGGAACACATTATGCATGGTAAAAGTTGGTAAGCTGATTTGACCATATGCACTTCCAGCATCAGTTTTGGGTAGCAGAGGTACCAGGGTTTAATTATTGTCAACTGAAACACTCTAATTCATAGACATAACAAGAGTTACAGTGGATAAATCCTGTATTATCTTCAAAGGGAGAAAACATAAAAGAACATAAAATGTTCATTTAAAGACAACATAGGTAATGGTTACATAAGCTTAAACAATGATTTTTTTATTTGAAGATAAGCAATGTGTGGTGACAATTTAAGAAGACATGAATTTAAAACAGTTTGTCACTTCTCCCTAGCACCCAGCTATGCTTCCTTATTTATTAGACTTGGTTTATCTGTTAGAAAACTGGTTATGGGAAGTCTGCAGAGGGAGAAAGGCAGGATACCAACACATAAATACTGATCTTAGTGCAATAGGAACATTTGGGAAAGGAAAAACAAAAATATTAACAACAATAATACCAAACACTATGAATGGAACTTCTGAGTGTTGATAAAATGGCAAAAAGGGAGATTGAAGGATGCAGCCACAATCTATGCAATACTGGGCATTAAATGATTAAACTGTAGGAATACAAAATGCTGGGGGTGTTGAGAAGGGAGAAGTTTACTGGTGTTAGATGCAAAGGGTGATCTATTTCAACTACTCTGCAAGATAGGGAAGATATTTTTTTGGCCAAACTATGTTTTAAAACCCCTGTGATTTTCAGAAGTTTCACCACCACCACTACCATCACTGGCCTCATAAAAGAATATTGTCATATGCCATGTATACTTAGATAAACAGCGATAAAGCATGGTAAAGCTATTTTATAATTAAAAGCAGTGATCACAGAGTTAGGTCTCTGAAGCTAGACAGCCATGTAGACATTTGAAAGGGGCAAAAATGACATAAAACATGCCAAAGTGGAGGCAGAATGAATCAGTGACTACAACTTCAGTTAAGGCTATCATCATTTTATTAGAAAGCAGGGACTGAAAGCTGATATTAAAAATAAATGTCTAGATTTATAATGGATTTGAAATACTATTTTATGTGTAAGAAATTAGTTAGCCTACCACATTTTCACGAACACTGGCTGAAGGCATTACACTACTGGGTCAGAGATGAAGGACTTTACTGCTCATGGAACAGCAAGCGGCATGAATTCCAAGTTCACGCCAGGGTCCCCCATCCACCAGTTTGCACAGGAGCCATGCAGAGCAGTCTGTGTGCCTCTGGTGCCTTCGGTGGATTTGTGTCACAGCTGAGAAATCCTGAATTTATGAATCCTCTATCTTTAATAATCTCTAATCTTTGTCCAAAGGGAGATATTATTTTTATTATATTGAGCAGACAAAAAACCCTGCCCTCTGCTCCAAACAGAGGAAGACAAACTCTTCTCTCTGCTCTACTATCTAAGTCTATTGACTACAGAAATATCCTTGAAAATACAGGCTGGGGCAAAGTAGGTTTTCAATTGTTCATATCAAAAATAATATAATAATTAATAAATAATAATACAAGAATAAACTCTATGCTTTCTGTACTTGAAACTGTAAGCCTACTTTTGTCCCACTTTCTCTGACCACAGATGTCCAGAAACGTGAGAGACCCATGGAAAGAATGTCTCCCAACAATAAGTATAAGTATAGAAACAGACATAAAAGCACTGATAATGCTCTCTCTTATATTTCACTCTATGTAAATATGTAAAATAATTTAAGTAACATTTTGTTATGAAATATGCACAAGGTCATTTTCAAAATACCGATTTAGCCATCATCACAAAATGCTCGTTGAAATTATTTTTCTAACAAGAGATCTACTGTGACATTGATTAATCTTTCCTTGGGTTTCTGATTATTTTGAGAATAACT
This sequence comes from Phyllostomus discolor, assembly GCF_004126475.2. NCBI lineage: Eukaryota > Metazoa > Chordata > Mammalia > Chiroptera > Phyllostomidae > Phyllostomus > Phyllostomus discolor. The sequence continues at coordinate 86,567,494 of NC_040903.2, forward strand.
GAGAAAACAGGTCACTTTAAAAAGTGGCACACTAAGGACCCCAAAAATAGTGCACCCACAGGAGCACGCTAAGAATAAGGAACACGCTGCTGCAGGTCTCTGTGTGGACTGGTTTCCAGTAGAAGGCAGGATAAACTTGAATCCCATTAATATGGAGATCCAAGGAAACTGCATTGGCAAATTAAGCCAATTGTCTCCAAGTTTTAGAATTAAAAAATAAAGGTGTCAAAAAATGAATGTTTGGTGAATTATTCATATTCATCAACTCAACAAACATTTATCAGCTTGTGACAGACACTAATATAGGTGCTAAAGAACTGAGTTAGACAGCATTTATTTTTATGAAATAAGTACTTTAAAAGAAAGAAACAGACAATATACAAATAAGCTGACAACTTAGTTTCCACAGTGTTAATCCTTGAAGATCGCCAAGGATAATAGGAGAATGACTGCGGTGCTGACCATGCAGCAGCTCCAGTGGCCTAGGAGGCACACAGAGCTGACAGAGCAGAAATGCCCACCGTGGCCCCTTTCTACTCACATGCTCTGTGGGGAGCAGGCGGAGGCTGCTGCTAAACCCTTTCCACCAGGGCTCTTGTTCTTGGAGTCAGGAAACATTTATTCCTTCCAGGCTCCACTGGAGGTTGGCGTTCTCCTCTGCCAGGCCTGGCAAGTGATGTAAAGAATAAATGTCCAATTTGTACCGTTCGGATTTGATGTGGAATCACAGCTGCAGTTATGGATATTTTCAGTCAGCGCTTGCTTAGTTTTAAATAAAGTGCACACTATTTTATTATCTGGTCCTCATAAAATGCATTTTTTGCAAACCTAGTGGCAAGTGGCATTTTTGTCATAATCATCAGAGATTAAAAGACTTGAAATTTGAAGAGTTCTGAGAAAGAGAAGGCAAAAGTAGCAGCCCTGTAAATGCCTTCACCTGAAATAGCCTGAGAGCAGTCAAGGAACAGCAAGAAGGCTGGAGAGGAGTGAAAGACAAGGATGGTGAGTAATAATGCCCCAGCATGAGGGGTGGTAGGTATGGTAAGAATGCCAGTTTGATAGACATGAATTATTTTCTATCTGTCCAGAGAATATTTTCTCTTTTTAAATAAAGAACTTGATCTGCTTCCCCAAGTGAAAAGGACACACACATAACCTAGACCTGCACAAACAATATGTAATCCCCTGGCTACAGTAGTTGGCTTAGGAAAAACACATTATCCAAACTATGGCCATCAGCAGCATTCTTGGGACTTCTGTCATTGAGTTATTATGGAAAAGATACTTGTTTCATTCTACCTGAAAAATAAAAATCAGAGACACAAAAATCTACAGCATGAAAGGAGAGGCTGGACCTTGGTAATATTCAATACTTGAAGTCCAACCATGTTTTATGTCAGAACCATGGGCAGTTGCATACACAGGAAGTACCATGTATTGACCAGTAATTTTTGAATGAAAAAGCCTTGGTTAATATGCCCACAAATAGTTACCCAGGCCCAAAGTTTTTATTTACTCTTGCCCTGAGGTTTTAGCAGAATAATCTGGAAAGTCCTCAGAAAGTCCTCATATCCCACAGTTGTTGACATATTGACATAGAGTTCTAAGATTGGAAAAGCAGCTTTTAATGCGTCCTGAAGCTAAGTTGATGACTCTTCCAGCTCCATAAAATGAAAAGAAGATCCTTCCTCTTCAATGTAATGGTCATCCTTGAGAAATAAATGTCAAAGTTGGCCAGGGCTTCTAAAGTTACAGTTCTTGAGAGACACATCTGCTTCACTTCACTTACATAGGACTTTTTTAGCATGAATCTGCTACAGAAATGGCTCCATAAAAGCACAGAATAGTGTCATCTACTTCAAGTTTGACTCTCAGGTGAACTGTCATCCCCTTGCTCTTGCCTCATACAACTCCTGTGGTAAATTACACATTAAGATCCTGCTTCCTTTTTTTACCTTTGTCATGGCCTTGTTCATAACATTGCAGCCACTGTCCTCATAAATGCTGATGGCTTAAAGTACCACCAGGATGATACTGTCTTGTAAGTTTCTACTTCCAGTCTAGTCTTCCGTGCTAATGTGTGAGACCAAATATCCTGTAATTCACTCAAGTTTTATATCTAAAAGTCTTAAACTTCACTCAACACTCAACTGTACCATAATCATTGACATGCATCATGTCATAATCTCCTTTATGTCCATATGTCTCATTGATTTTATCTTTAAAAAAAAAAACTTTACTCTTTCAGTTATTCAACCACCAACCTAATTTGATTACAAATACTTTTTACCTGGATTTTTGTGGTGTCCTCTTAACTGTCCTTCAAGAAATTATCTTCTAGTTGCCACTCCATATTTCAATAAAAAGTAATTTCAAACTCATTCTAATCATTCCAATCTCATGCTTAAAATCTACTGATTAGTAGAGTCCCATCATTTTTCATGTAAATATAAAATCCTAAGCATGCTTTATGAGTACTTGCATTATAAACACACAAACGCAAAACAATTTGTTAGTAAATTTAGAAGAAACAATGTGTGGCAAAATCTTCAAGAACAAAATAAGAATTCAAAAATGCTTATAAACTGTAGATGAGAGAAAAAAGAGAGAAAGAGAAAGAAAGGGAAGGAAGGAAGGAAGGAAGGAAGGAAGGAAGGAAGGAAGGAAGGAAGGAAAGGAGCAAGGATCCCCCATCCACTCCCCCGCCATCCACTCCCGACCTAACATCCCACCATAACCCTACCTCCCTCCCAATTTTCCTTGCCTTCCTTCTTCCTTCCTCCTTCCTTCCTTCACTCCCTCCCTCCCCCCCTCCCTCCCTCCCTCCCTCCCTCCCTCCCTCCCTCCCTCCCTCCCTCCCTCCCTCCCTCCCTCCTCTCCCTCCTCCTCTTTTCCTTCCTTCTTCCTTCCTTCCTTCCTTCCTTCCTTCCTTCCTTCCTTCCTTCCTCCTTCCTTCCTTCCTTCCTCCTCCCCTCCCTCCCCCCCCCCCCCCTCCCCCCTTCCCGATAATAGGGAAAAAAGAAAGAAAAGAAGTAAAGGAAGGGAGAGAGGTAGAAGATGATGAAGGGAAGAAGAAAATAGAGATACTTCCAATTCACATTTTTTACTTCTGTGATAATGATCCATGATATTTCCTGGTAATAGAAATTCTTTTAATATCACATGTGTGGCCAAATTTTAGATTTAGATAGATTATTCAGCTCCTGGTCACTGACAAGGGAGGAGAAAGATAAAATAAAACAATAGAAAACAAATAAATCCTATCAGTGAGAAAATATAACCAAAATATTGGCTATGTTTCTCTAAGTCATTAGAGTCACTATTTCTCTAAGTCATTAAATGTTTTAAAATATAGTATCTGATTCTAGATTCAGTAACAATTTATCTTTAGAACTGATGATTTGAAAAAGAATTCTTACCACGGAGACTACAATATTGGAAATGCAATTCTTCTTTAGGTATATTTTTTACAGAACACTGAGTTGAATTTTTCTTAAGATCCTTCTTAGTGGCTAGCTGGAAGGAGAAACAATAACCACTGATTTGCTACAAACATCCACATATTATTCCCCACTCCTGGACCTGAAAATAGTTTTTATAGCCTTGAAAAAAATGTCAGATACATCTTCTGTTGGGTTTAAAGTCAGTCTTCATGGTCATGTGAAGGAGGATTAGGAGAGCTGTGGGAAAAAGCAGGGCTGGAATGTGCTTTGAAGCTGCTGCGGCAGCTACAGATGAGTCGCAGCACGGGCTTAGTCTGGCTGCAGGGAGGCGGGCTCTGTGCTGGCAAGACTCAGCCTTGAAGTGTTTATAAAATAAAAAATAAATTAAATCTCTTGCTGTAAAATAAACTCCATTTCAGGTTTAAAGAAAGAAAAGAATAATATCTTTGTGTCAGCTTTATTAAAGAAAAAACAGAAAAATGTGTTTTCCTGAAGTGATTTTGGGTTGCGGGGAAAAATGTAATAATTATCTTGATGACAAATACATTCCGTGGGCTTTCTCAAAACAGCAAGACCTCAATGCCCAGTAGCAGCAAAGGAAATAGCAGAAAACCCTGGTAAAAGTCAAGGTAAAGCTTCCTGTATTTTTTTATTCAAACTGTTGGGAGAGTTAAGGTGGCTCGAGCAGAATCCTTGTAGTAATTGGCTACTGCTTTCTCCACCAATATATTCCAGGATTCCTTCCAGAAAATGTAAGCAAGGGAATTAGTGTCCCAACACAGCAGCTGTGATTCTCCATTCCCTCTCCAACTCCCTGACAGTCCTCCCCTCAAAAGTGTTGTGGGGGTTGAAGGAGGAAAGGCAAAGGAGGAAAATCTCGGGTGTGCCTTGCAGACTTATGATCTTCTAGTGCCATCTATTGCTGCTCTTGCTTCTTTCACAGCCAATTTTTTTAAGCCTAACTGATTCAGGACCCTTCATCTGGACCAATGAACATGATAAAGAGCACAGAGTCAGTTCAATTCTCAGTTCATATATAGTGACTTTCACCAATGCTTGTCTATTAAATAAGATGAAGGAAATAATACCCATTCACGATTTTGGTTTATAGGAGAACTAAAAGGTAGTCCCACTGCATTCTGTTTTGTTTTATTTCTGAAAGACCATTCCCTTACATCTGAGTTTTCAGAATAATGATTTCAATTTTTAACCCAAGACAATAAAGCAGTATTTAATAATTTCATCAAGATTAGCTCTAAGAACATTGATGAGAAAAAATAAGGAAACTCTAGTTTCTTATTTGTTCATTAAAATTGAATTTGTATCCAATATTGCTTAAAATTGTGTTGCAAATATATTCATCTCTTCCTTCTTGACTATATAGGTTCTGTTAACACCAATATTTTCTTCACATGAGTAAAGAGAAAAGCAGAAATGAGAAACCATCTGATGGCTTGATTGCTTAATGGATTATTCCACTGGGCAAAAAATCTACTCCACCCGAGCATGATAATATTTTCCATTTTAAATTATAAGATAATTTTAACTGCACAGATGCAGAAACCACTGATTTAAGAATTCAAATTTTAGATATTAGAGCTAAACCTGGAAATTTTATTTACTTTCAGATTTGACCTGTTAATTAAGTATCAAAATAAAGTGAACCTCCCATGTGGAATGCACATGTTCAAAAGATACCTTGCTAAATTTTTATTCTTACTTGCTGTGGCGATGTTTTGACAGCATATTCTGATCATGTCAAACTCGTTGTGTTTCTGATCAACTGCAAAAGACTAAGGAGGAATTCATGGCTATTCTAAAAATGACAAAGGAAGTCAAACACTTCTTTGTTTTTAAAAATATTATTCTCTCGCCATCTATACGTTTGGTTTGCTTCTGTGTGTTTTCCCTCTTTAAGCACCAGTTGAAGGAGGTGCCCTCAGGATTACCATAGCAAAAAACATACTGCGTGAATTAGGTGAACAAAACACGGGTCGAAAATAATGAAGTATTTGTAGGCATCTGACAGGGATGGGGGGGTGCTGTGAAAGAAAGAAATTAGAAGGCATGTTCTTAGTATCCTTCTATTATATCCTCCAAGTAATTATAACAACATTAAGTTGATAAGTTTAGCAACCTTCCCTCCTTTGCCACCTTTCTTCTCTTTTTTCTTTTTAAACTAATTGAAAGAGAATATTACAGTCTTGCTCAGAGTCTGATACTTAAACCATGTTCCCTAAGTCAAGGAATAAAAACATTAGAGGAAACTGTTACACTGTGCCCATGAAGAAAGGCTAATAAGATTAAGAAGTGGAAATTGTTGAGAGGTTGGGGTTATTTATTACGCTGCTGTGGCAAAAAATAAAACAGAGCAGAATGCACATGATTTCATTAAATACCTCTGACCACAAAGGAAAGTTCATTACAATATAAAGGGAAAATGAATCCGAGAGAGAAAGCATTATTTCATCAACAGTTTTATTACAGAACCAGAAGAGGGCAGGCTTTGCCTACAAATGACAGCAAACTCTAAAATGACGATTGATTGGCTGTTTCTTCAAATAAAAACAAGGGATTCATTTCTAATGTATCATAATAATAAGAGTTATTCAGTATATTTTAAAAATAAATGAACCGATAATTTTATAATATCAAATAAAGTCCCAAAATATGTCATAACCTATGTATTATTTCAATAATAGCTTAAGACATTAAGCTAATTATATCCTAAAAAATAAATTACCAGCCTTTTCCATGGCTTCACATTGAAATAAAGAATTAGAAATGATATAATTTTCTTGTAGCTACATGTTTCTCTCATTTGATAAACAATTTAACTAAAGATAGTTTTTAGGATGTGAAAGATGACAAGATGGAGCCAGAGCTGCCATCCCAGAAGCAGTGCCTTGCAGGTCTAACTCTTCACACCTTTGCAAAGTTTGGATGGGGGAGAATGAGCTTTGGACTGGGCCAAAGCAGCACTGTGTCCCAAACAACGGTTGTAAAGCTAACAGGAAATCAGTAGACATCATGACTATGAAGACCACATATTAAAGAAATTCTCTAAAATCAGCGCCATTGTGTATAGCTAAGAATAACTTATTTGCACCTATAGAAATGCCTTTCCTTGCGTATTAGCACCAATAGAAATTTCTTTCATCTATGTAATTATTTCCCTCTCTTTCTCATAAATGCGCCTTTGCCTTCACCTTATAGTCAGAACACTGTTTGGACTTCTGCCTGAGTCAGTGCTTCCTAGATGGCAATTCTTTCTGATCTCAAATAAATGCTTGGTGTGTCTCACTTTGGCTTTTAATTTCTAAATTAACTTTATTGGGGGTGACATTGGTTAATAAAATTATATAGATTTCAGGTGTACAATTCTATAAGACATCATCTGTATAGTGCATCATGTGCCCACCACCCAAAGTCAAATCTCTTTCCGTCACCACATACATGAGTCCCTTTGTCCTTCACTAACGCCCCCCTTTCCCTTTCCGTTGCATAACCACCATGCTATTGTCTGAATCTATGTGTTTTTGATTGTTTGTTTATCTTGTTTTTTCATTTGTTGCTTACAGTTTTATATCCCACATATGAACTCAATCACATAGTTCTTGACTTTTTGTGTCTGACTTATTTCACTCAGCACGACATTCTCAAGGCCCACCCCTGTTGTTGTCAATGGCAGTATTTCATCTTTTCTCAGGGCTGAGCAGTACTCCTTTGTACGTGGGGCCACAAGGACGTTCTCCAAGGATCCTCTCTGTCTCTTTGTCTCTCTCATTAGTTGGATAGTTCATACATACATGCATGCATGTATAAATATATGAATATACAAATATGTGTATATATGCACATATATGTAAGCATGTGTGTCTTTTTATAAATTTTCAATTGTTACTCAGACATAATGTTTTTGATTTGTCCCCAAAAATAAAATTGTTCTAATTTTTAGTAGAAAACATAATTTTGCCTACATTATCTCTTTTAGTCCTCACAATAATTCTTGAAGCTAGGATTTTAATCATTCCTAATTTACAAATCAGGAACATGAATATTAAATTAATAGTCTTGATCTGTAATAGAAGCTACTTTGAGGGATCCTGAGAGTTTCAGGAGGAGAAACAGGAAATACAATAAATATCCTGGCTCACTTACTGACCTCCTCTGATCTCCTTAAACTTCCCAATATTGGCCCAACTCAAGCACTGATTTTTTTTAAGACTTTATTTATTTAGTTCTAGAGAGAGGGAAGGGAGGGAGAAAGAAAGGGAGAGAAACAGTAATGTGTGGTTGCCTCTCACATGCCCCCACCTGGGGACCTGGCCCACAACCCAGGCGTGTGCCCTGACTGGGAATGGGACTGAAACAGTGACCCTTTGCTTTGCAACCCAGCACTCAGTCCACTGAGCCGCACCAGCCAGGGCTCAAGCACTGATTTTTTTAAAGAAACATAAGTCTCCGGACTTAGGAGCAGAAGAGTGGAGAGTAGATTTAAGAAACAAATAAGAGAGCCCTGGTTGGTGTGGCTCAGTGTACTGAGAACCAGCCTTTGAACCAAAGGGTCGCTGGTTCAATCCGCAGTCAGGACACATGCCTGGGTAACTCGCCAGGTCCCCAGTAGGGGGGCGTGTGAGAGCAAGCACACATGGTGTTTCTGTCCCTCCCTTCTCCTTCCCTGCCCCTCTCTCTAAAAATAAAAAAAAAAATAGTTTTAAAAATAAAAATAAAAGATACCTAGCCCAGTGTTGTTTTATTAAGTGCCTACAGTGTGCCAGAAATACTGTTAGACACTTTCATGTAGTTATCTTATTTAACCCATTTTTAATATATTTTATTGATTATGCTATTACAGTTGTCCAATTCTCCCCCCTTCACTCCCCTCCACCCTGTACGCCCTTTCCCACCCGTATCCCCCTCTTAGTCATGTCCATGTGTCATACTTATAAGTTCTTTAGCTTCTACATTTCCCATAATATGCTTACCCTCCCCCTATCTATTTTCAACCTACAATCTATGCTACTTATTCTCTGTACCTTTTCCCCCTCTCTCCTCCTCCCACTCCCCTGTTGCTAACCCTCTATGTGATCTCCATTTCTGTGGTTCTGTTCCTGTTCTAGTTGTTTCCTGTTCCTTGTTCTAGTTTCTTTTGGTTTTGCTTTAGGTGTGGTTGTTAATAATTGTGAGTTTGCTGTCCTTTTACCATACCTGTTTTTTCTTTATCTTCTTTTCTGAGATAAGTTCCTTTAATGTTTCATAAAATAAGGGCTTGGCGATGATGAACTCCTTTAACTTGACCTTATCTGACAAGCACTTTATCTGCCCTTCCATTCTAAATGAAAGCTTTGCTGGATAGTGGAATCTGGGATATAGGTCCTTGTCTTTCATGACTTGGAATACTTCTTTCCAGCCCCTTCTTGCCTGTAAGGTCTCTTTTGAGAAATCAGCTGACAGTCTGATGGGAACTCCTTTGTAGGTTAATGTCTCCTTATCTCTTGCTGCTTCTAGGATTCTGTCCTGCATTTTTACCTTGGCTAATGTAATCATGATGTGCCTTGGTGTGTTCCTCCTTGGATCCAACTTCTTTGCGGCTCTCTGAGCTTCCTGGATTTCCTGGAAGTCTATTTCCTTTGCCAGAATGGGGAAGTTCTCCTTCATTATTTGTTCAAATGCGTGTTCAATCTGTTGCTTTTCCTCTTCCCCTTCTGGTACCCCTATAATTTGGATGCTGGAACATTTAAAGATGTCCTGGAGGTTCCTAAGCTTCTCCTCGTTTTTTTGAATTCTTATTTCTCCATTCTTTCCTGTTTGGTTTTTTTTTTTCTTCCTCCTGGTCCACTCTGTTGTTTTGAGTACCAATTTCCTTCCCATCACTATTGGTTCTCGGTGCATCTTCCTTCATCTCTTTTATGGTAACCTGCATTTTTTCATGTAATTTGTGGCCAAAATCAACCAATTCTGTGAGCTTCCTGATCACCAGTGTTTTGAACTGTGCATCTGATAGATTAGCTATCTCAGTCGCTCAAAAGGATGAGTTCTGGGGCATTGATCTGTTCTTCTGTTTGAGACATGTCTCTCTCTCCCTCTCTCATTTTTTTTTGGTCTGGTCACTCCTGTGTTATGGTGAGGGGCGGAGCCTTAGGTATTCACCAGGGCTGGGCACCCCAGTTGCTAGATTGTGACATTGTATGTGGGGGCGGGAGGGAACAATGGCAGTAGCTCCATTCTCCTGGGACCTCAGTCCCTCCTCTGGGATCCTGGGTTGCGCGCTCTGCCCTGGTCCACAATCGCTGCCTCACTGGGTCTGCCAGCTGCCGCTTGTGTACTCAGGGTCCACCTGCTGCGATCTTGCAGGCTCCAGATGCCTTACACGCTTCCGGATGCCTTATGTGCCCAGTTCTCCCAGTTCTCCCTATTCTCCGCACACCGCACCCTGCGCCCGGCTGTTCATCTCCGCCCCTCCTACCAGTCTGGATGAACGGGTCTACTTCAACTTCTTGGCTGTCTGACTTCCATTCAGATAAATTCTCTGTCAGTTCTGGGTGTTATTCTGCCTCTAAATTGTTGTTGTTCTAATCTTGGTTGTGTGTGGAGGTACGATGCATCCACCTATGCCTCCATCTTGCCAGAAGTCCCATTTCAATCTTGTTATCTTATTTAATCCTTAACACAACACTGCAAGGCTAATAATATTACTGCCTTTTTTGAAGAAGTGGAAACTGTGACTTAAATACATTATTTTTTTCAGAATCATATGTCTACTGAGTGGCAGAAGAGGCATTTTAAAGTAGAACTGTTTCACTAAAAGTTCTTTTTAAAATTGTTGTTATGGGTCAAATCTTGGAATTAACATTCTTTGAATAAATTCTACCTCAGTTGTTGAATAACTGTGAACTTGAGCAAGCCATTTTACTTCTAAAAGTCTTGTATGGTGGAGTCATTATTCTGTACCTTACAGAAGTTTTTGTGAGGTTTAATTTGAATGTATTATAAGCCACTAAAAGGTTATGCAAGCTAGGAATCACTAAGGACATTTTATAGTTGTCTAAAAATGTAAAGTATTATGATTTTATCCCATTTCAACCCAAAGACGGAAATAATTTAAGTTAATGTTACTATGGGAATGAAGTCAGGGAGAAATCACACAACAGACAATATAGTGGATTGGCAGAAGAATGATGATAGAGGTTAATGAGACTGAGTGTTTGACGATCATGCAGATCAGCTTTGCTCCACGAGATGTTGGCATATATTTTAATAATGCATAAGTATTTCTTAAGGGAACATTGATTTTATTATTGTATTTGTTTTATTACTTAATGGCATTAAAAAGCTAATGAGAACACAATGGGATATCTCTTATCATTTAAAAAAGAATAAATAGTTCTCATGTTGATATTTTATAATGGGGAAGGGGGTGTTAAAGTACCTAGATAATCATTAAGTAGAAAGAAGTGAGAAAAATACATTTAAAACATATAAACTTATATGTCCAACCATGATAGAGGAAAAGGATTGACTTAATCTCTCTCAAAAAAATTAGTATATTTGACAAACATGTTTATAGACATTAGGCAATGTTAAACAAAAACTTTCACAGCTGACAGCTTTTGTAAAACAGGGGGTTCACTGAGCCATACTCCAGCCAAGCAAAGATCCAGGTTCAGGGTATGCAGTCCAAACCTCCAGAGAGCAGTCTGTGCTCAGAAAACAATCCTGTCTGCTGTCCCCTGGAGTTGACAGGCATTTCCACATTAGGAAGAACAATGGAAACTGCTCTGAAAGAATTTATATTGGCTGCACACAAGGGGCAAGGAAAGACGATGAGGGCAGCAGTCCTGAAATTCATGCTGAAGCCGGGGGTTCTGTGGCATCTGGAAATAAGATACTTCTTTTCAGGTAGCCACCTGGAAGGCAATTCAGTTCCAACGTGGCTGCAGGAATGTGAGCAGTTTATTTTTTAGTTGGCTCATAGCTATTAGATGGTTAGTTATTCTTGTCTCTTTCTCTCACTCTCCAGCCATAGTAATTTAATTTAGGACTTCTCAGAAGGTTTCTCTTGTCAACAACAACCAGCACAAGTTTATGACCCCTGAGAAAAGTGAAACAGACAATAGGAGCTACACTTACAGTAGCCCTGGTTATTTGCCTAGAAGCAACTCTGAGTGCATGAACAGGGAAAGACAATCCAGATAGGACTTACTTGGACCCAGATACAGCCAGTGCAATTATAAAATTTCTAGGAGAAAATATAAATAAAGTCATCCCCTTTGGAGAAGAAAAATTTTCTTAGCAGTACACAAAAAGCAAAAACCATAAAAAAAACAATTCATATATTGTATTTCATGAAAATTAATATAATTCACTCTAATAAAAATATTAAAATTTAAATGCAAAATGAAAGTCTGTAAGAAAATATTCAGAATCCATATATCTTATACAGGCTTACAAAAAAGTTTACATCTAATAAGAAGCTAAACAACCTGATAAAAATGAGCATATATTTATACAAAGACCTTACAAAAAATGTGCTCAACATTCTAAGCCATCAGAGAAATAATAATTAAAACCCAAATGAGATCTTTGGAAAATATACCAACAAAAAATTTTGTATACAAAACTTCATAGAAGCTTTATTCCTAACAGCCATAACAGAACCCGAGTGAGTGATAAAGGGTGAACATACCCAAATGCCTATCCACAAAAGAATGGATAAACAAATTGGTGTATATTTATATAACTCAAACCACACAGCTGGAGGCTCTGCTTCTTTGGGGCATCTGCTTAACATGTATCCTATCCTTCTGCAACAAGCAAGCTTGCCTAGTCATATTTTCCTAATGGTAAAAGCAGACATTAAAGAGAGAACTAGAAGTATACAAATCCTCTTGAAGCCAAGATAAGTTTAAAATCTGTCATTTCTTTTTTTTTAAGATTTTATTTATTTATTCTTAGAGAAAGGAAAGGGAGGGAGAAAGAGGGAGAGAAACATCTATCAGTTGCCTGTCTCACTCACCCACACCAGAACCCTGCTGGAACCCAGGAACATGTTCTGACCCACAATGGGAAGGCGGCCTTTTGCTTTGCAGGATGATGACCAACCAATTGAGCTACAGCATGCTGACATTCCTGCCTCCTTCTATTGACCAAAGCAAGTCTCATGGCCAAGCTGAGGTTCAAATGGGTGTGAAAATCAACACTATCTCTTTAATGAAAGAAACCACAAAGTCACCTAGCAAAGAATGTGAATCAGGGAGGTGAAAAGCTTTGGGGTCAATAATATATCAATAGATCTATTTGTGTGTGTGTTACCTTTGTTTATAAATCAATTTTTTTCTTCCACTGTTATATTGAGATACATTATAGCACTGACTTGCGGTGATTGAAATTATCTTTGTACTACAGTCCCTGGATCGTTTTTTATTGTAGGTCTAGCATGCTCTTGGTGTTGTCTTGTCAATAGGCAGCTGTGCTGGTTTCAAGTTTCTGTTTCTCCCTCGTGTCTTGGTATAGAGAATACTTTCTGTTAATGAAAGGAATTTTGTGTTTTCCTATTTTTATATGTGAATCACCCATTCTTGCACTATTGCTTTGGTTATAATTTTAATTACAAAGAGAGATAAAAGCAATATTTTCAAGGTATGTCTTCTCCTCTCATTTTAAATATTTAAAAGAATCCAAAACTGTTAATATTGTTTTATTAAATATTGAATCTCAATTACCAAAATATTTTATCAATTTTTGTGTACATTATGTTCTTGTATCCAATTACATATCTCTATATACTTTTTTCTACTTTAATAGTTTTTAATGGAGGTCTCTTATAAATGCATTAGTCTTCATATATTTGAAAATATGTTTATTTTACTTTCACTCCTCAAAATACTGAAGCTGGGAACAAGATTATTCTCTGACAGTTTCACTCCCATCCTGCCTTTAAATTTTAAGATATTGCACCATTTTTCACTGGCTTCCATCACTGTTAATGAGAAGCCTCTTTCCATCAATATATATATTGATTTCATATATATATTATATTAGAAATCAATCTTATTCTTTTATAGATTATAACATAGTTTTTTAACCTCGGGTGTTATAACATTTTTCTACACTGAGTGAACATTTACTTGTATTTTATTAATTAAACCAACTTTATATTCAGGGCACATTTTCAATATAAAAAGTAATGACTATCTTTGAATCTGGAAATGTATTTCTTTCTTTTTTTAAAGATTTTATCATTTATTTTTAGAGAGGGAAGGGAGGGAGAAAGGGAGAGAGAGAGAAACATCAATGTGCGTTTGGTGGGGGCCATGGCCTGCAACCTAGGCATGTGCCCTGACTGGGAATTGAACCTGCGATGCTTTGGTTCACAGCCCGCGCTCAATCCACTGAGCTACACCAACCAGGGCTGGAAATGTATTTCAAGTGTTATTTGCATATTCTCTTCTTTTGGCAATGTTTTGAATAGATTTTGGAATCTCTCATCCTATCTATATCTCTTAATTATTCTTAATCATTCTGTGTAAATTTCTCCATTCTATATCCTTAGTTCATTAATCTGCCCCCAGACTGCAGTTATTTTTTTTAGCTTTCAATTACAGTTTACACTCAATATTATTATGTTTTAGTTTCAGATGTAAGTTTGCAGTTATGATAGAATGTTTTTACTTACTGTCATTTCCATTTAAATGGCTGTTTTTTATATCTAAGATTTCTAATGGGTAGTTTTGATAGAAACCTAACCTTTCCCCATTTTTGCCTGGTTTTGTTTTATAATCTTTTTTAAAAGCAATTTTACCTTTATTTGATCTGATTATCTTTTAAATGATCTGTAGACAATATCTTTAAGATATTCTACATTAAATAAATTATATGTATAACAAATAACTTCAGAATGCTGATTTCATTGGCTATCTTAAGCAGGATCTCGTTTTTTGTTTTTTTATGAAAATTTGTATTGCAGGCTCATTTTGAGCAAAATATTTGTTTTTGCCCACTCCCTCCCTTCGTGATCAACTTTAATTGTCCAAATGTTTTGTGATTACTTCTTTCCAGGACTCTAGTTTCCTGAGCCAGAATGAGCTCTAACAATTATTCCTGAGTGTTCTGGTCCCGTGGGGATACCACAGATCCAATTATAGAACCAGTGGGGATTGACTCATTTCCTGATGTCCTGCTGTCTGAGCAAGGCCTCTCCAGAGTCAAAGCTTTTGTTAAAGGTAGAACCCTTACTGGTGGTCAAATCTTTTCTTTCAGATTCTTTGCATGTATGGAGAGAGCTGCACCCCCAGCCTTTGAATTAGAACATTAAACATAGCCCTGTTTCCCAAACTCACCCAGAAAATTAATTTAAACCCACAATGACTAAACCATGGCAATTCATTAATTGCTTCTGAACACAGGTATCAGCAGGCCTGTAGCTTTAGGATCCACATGAAATTCTGTTTCTATTTAGTTTCTGGTTCACAGAGATGTTCTTGTATTATTTTTGAATCTAGCTGTAAAGTTTGTTTTATTCTTTTTATAATACATCCATTATTTAAATAAGCTGGTACAAGAAATCACTACTAAAGCTTCAAATGAGTGTGCCCTCCTAATCCTTATGAGCAGTGTTTTGTTCCTTTGCATCTTGTGTGTTGTAACTTGGCACACTTCTGGAGCCGACTGCAAGAGCTTTGGAATAAGGTTCTTCCAATAACACGAGAAAGGGGAGAAAAGACACTTTGAAAACACTATAGTTTCTGCAGGCCTTTAAGTAAACTTCTTGAAGAATAATATACATGCATAAAAGTGCATAACATATAAAAATACAACTGAATGAGTTTTCAGAAAACTAACATAACTAGCACATAGATCAAGAAATAGGATAATATATCATAGGTAGCTTTTCTCCTATCTCAGTCTATTATATCACTCCAATAACCACTCATTTGACTTCTAGCACCATGAATTGGTTTTGTCTCTTTGCGGGTGAATAAAAACAGAATTAAATAGTATGCCTTGTTTTGGGGTTGGCTTCTTTCACTAGATATTATATTTGTTAGGTGCAGCCATTTATTTGAATCTAGTTGTGGTTTGCTCATGCTCATTACAAAATTCAATTTTATTATACACATGTAACTACAATGTATTCATTTTATTTTTGTGAAAATTTAGATTTTCCCAGTTTTAGCTACCATGAGTAGTGCCAGTAAAAAATTCTTACATATATGTTCGTGTTAAGACAGATGTTTTCAAGCTGTGTTATGCGTAGAAATACAATTTTTATCATAGGGTATGTTCCAGGTTCAATAAGTAGTGTGAAGAAGTCATCCAAAGTGCTAATTCTAAACCACACTCTGAACAACAGCGAGCTCCAACTATCACATATCATCACCAGCACTTAATACCGTCTGTGTTGTATTCATTTTTAGCTATTCAGGTTAATGCAATCAATGCATTGTGTAACACACACACAATGTGTATGTGTGTGTGTGTTAATCAATGTAAAATTCACATCATTCAAATGTAAAGTCCTTAAGTGTATAATTCTCTGAGTTATATAAATATACATGCCTGTGCAATCATCATCCTAATCAAAATATAGAACCTCTCCATTACCCCAGAGAGGGGTATATGGGCTACCTCTTTCCAAACAGTCTACACCCTCTGAAACTGCACTTTTAAAATATTCTTTTACCCTAGGTTAGTTTTACTTATTCCAAAATGTCATTTAAACTAAAAAATAAAGCATATTCTCTTTTATATCTAGATATTGTTTTGCTCAGCATGATGATTTGGAGATTCAATCATGATGCTGTATACATCAGTCATTCATTTTTTATTATGCAGTAGTGTTCTATTCACATTTTCTACATTTTCCACTCATCTGGTTGCACTCATTTGTGTCCTTCCTAGCTTAGGGACCATGAATAAGGTGCTGTAAATATTTTTGTGCAAGTCATTTTGTAGACAAATACTTTCATCTTTCTTGTGTAATTACCTAGGAATGGAATTGTTGTATCATAAATATATGTCTTACTTTGTAAGAAACTGCAAAAACAGTTTTCTAAGGAGGTTGTGTCACTTCACACCCTCATCATCAATATATAAGAGCTCTTTAAGAGTTCTAAGTGTTCAGAACCCTGCCGATATTGGGTTTTTCTTTCAGCCTTTCATCTAGGCATTCTTGTAAGTATGAAAATACATACCATTGCAGTATTAATTTGCATTCCCCTGATGATTAATAATGTTCAGCTGCTTTCCACATTATTTTATGTCACTAATTATTTTCAGTCACTAATTATTTTCACTAAAGTGTCTTCTCAAGCATTTTCCTCCTTTTTTAGTGGAATTGTTTATTGTAATATTGATTTGTGGAGGTTCTATACAAGGTCTATCTGGAAAAAGTTCATTATTATTGTAACGAAAACAGTTTGTATGACATCTGCTGTAACCTGGCAACCAAAAAGAGTGGACTGGAATGTGCATGTGTGAATAATGACAACTTCACTGTACTAGTCAGAGACGCCATTGAGTGAGCATGTGTACTGTGTGGCTGCCACATTCAAAATGACTTAGTGAGTAGAGAAATGAATCTGCATCAAATTTTGTGTTAAGCTTGAATATTCCTCCACAGAAACTATTCAGATGATTCAGAAGGCCACAGCTATGGGCAACTGGTGACTGGCAGCTTCATCGCAATAACACATCTGCTCATGTATCATGTCTCATGCAGAGTTTTTTGGCAAAACATCAAATCACCTAGGTGATTTATCCCCCCGACAGACCAGATTTGGCACCCTGCGACTGCTGGCTTTTCCCCCCAAAAAAATTACCTTTGAAAGGGAAGAGATTTAAGACTGTCAATAAAACCTAGGAGAATATGATGGAGCAGCCGATGGAGACTGCAAGAACTATGTGAGGTCCCAAGGTGCCTGCTTTGAAGGAACTGAGACATCACTGTCCTATGTACAAAGTTTCTTGTATCTTGTGTCTTCATCAATAAATGTTTCTGTGTTTCATATTACATGGCTGGATACCTTCTAGATAGACCTCATACATATTCTGGATATAATGTCTTTGTCAGATGAAGTTATTAGAAATATTTTCTCCCTTTTAAATGTGTTATCAGTGTCTTTGATGAGTAGGAGTTTTTAGTATTGAATTTAGTTCTAAATTCCAGTTTATTTTTTATGGCTTATGCCTTTTTTATATTAATTGCAAAATCCTTGTCCACTGCATGATTAACAAGATATTATTCTACATAATTGTTTCTTTTAGAGGTATTATAGTTCTGTCTCTTACATGCAAGTTTAGGACATGTTTCATTTTGATTCTGTGTAAAGTATGAGATAGCTTATGAAGTTAATATTTTTCTCCTTATAGAGTTACTTTAGCACAATTTGTTAGAAAGACTTTCAAAATCCCATTGAATTTCTAGGATATCATTGTTAAAATGAAATGTCTACTTAGGTGTGAGTCCCTTTCTGGCCTCTCTCTTTTGTTCCATTGAACTATATATCTGTCCTTAGGCCAATACTATGCTGGTCTGATTATTATGGCATTATGGTAAATATCAAATAATGATAGTGAGAATCCTCCAAACTTGTTCTTCTATTTCAAGATAGTTTTTGCCCCTTTAGACTCTTTACATTTCCATTTCATTAGAATTAATTACCACTGACTGGTAATCATTAGTTCTGACAAAACAAACATTCATATTGATCCCCTGGGTACAATAAAACGATAGCACATCCAGGCCCCTACCAGTTGAGTCAAGTTCTAAATCTAATTCTGATCTATAAATTGAGAGTAAAAGGAATGCTGCTACATCTGGCCTAAACATTTGCTTATCAGGTCAAAATCTTCAAGAGATGTCTCATTTCCTACTAATACAGTTAGCAACTGCATTTCAGTTGATAAGCAGCGACCTTAGCCTATGTCCCTAAATGGCTATAATCACCAGAGAACTCTCAACCTGAGATGCACATGTTACAGGAGGAAAAAATACACCCTCACTTTGTTAAGTGAGTCACGTTTGGGGATCATTGTTGCCACACTGTTGCATGCTCAGTCCAGACTTAGACAACTTCTTTGCCTACCAACCTCCTTGCTACCACCCTCAACAGAGACCTACATCAATGATTTATAAAAGTCAGGAAAATTATTTCTGTCAGGGTATGTTCATAGTTTCAAAGAAAATGTTGTAATTAAAATCTGTCTAGAGCACATTTCCCTGACCATGTTCTGTATAACATGAGTCCTAGAATATAGTTGTAGATATTCCTCTTAAAGGGATCCATGTTTTAATAAACCCTATATATTCTAGACCTTTGTTATGAAGCAAAAATAATAAGAATCACAGGAGACCCTGTAGTTAAAAGCTGGTTTAACTTTATTGAACCAAAACACATTTGAGGATTGATGAAGAAATCTTTCTACAATAAAACAGAACCACTTTTCATAATTTAAGCAAGTTAAAGGCCCAACACAGTAAACTGCAGTGTTTAACTCAACAAACATTTTGATCTTTTTCAGATATATGCTATCAGCATCCTTTGCAAACAGCCTCCTGAAGCTTGCCAAATTGTGTCTACAGAGAGAGCCTTCCCTTCCTGTGCTAAGTGTCCCGGAGTCATCTCTTGCCTACCTGGGTGGCATGAGCCTCTCTTTTCTTGCTGACACCAAGGAGCTTCTCCAAGAGATTCTTTGGTTGTGTCTTTGCAAAAAGTAAACCTAAACATCTTAAACATTATGGAGTTAGGTATGAAGACTCAAAAATTTGAACTACTGATCAGTTCCCTCTCTCTTGGGAATTTTTAGTAAATGGTTTTATTTAAAATTTAGAGTCTGCAGTCTTGTATTCCATAGTAGCACTGACCCTTTGGAGAGTGTGTCTGCAGTTTTGGAGATACCTGACAAAAAAAATCCTGCTGTCCTGAATGAAAGTCTCAGAGTATCTGTTACCTATGAGCCAACCTGACTGGCGTAGGTGATCCAGCACTGGCAAAGATTACAGGAACTAAAAGTTTGGTTTTACATTTAAAGCCATGACCTCAACTTCTCCACTGACTTTCTAGGACTTTGATTTCACCAGAGACCCCATAATCTAGTCTAAGAAGTGTCTCCATTCATAGCAAAGGGGAGATAGCAAAGAAGGCAAGAGTTAAAGGGTCTAAACAAGGGAAGTATTTTACATGAAGAGACAAACAACAAAAGGAAGAGGAGGGCATGAACGGTGATAAAAAGGATAATTAAAAACCATGGGGAAATGGCTCTTCTGTTTTGCCCACTTCATAGGCATCATATTCTCTGCTCTTAGAACCAAATGTGAAGTTTGAGTTACAATAATCTTGATCATCAATGCTCACAGTCTAATCAATGAACATCTGTGGCACACACACTACATGGTTGGAATGGCGCTAGGTCCTGGGGCTTTAAAATAACAAAAACCTGAAATAATTCTCAACAAAGTAGGCAGATGAGCATTAACTGATGTTCACCAACCCTTGTATATACGGCGCAAGTGAGTCACATTAACTGGGATATACCAGATCCTTCTGGTTCATTCTGCTTTTGTGTTTGGCCAGACCACTGGATCTCTTTCAGATGCTTTTAAGAAATTTAGAGTGTCTCACATGATTTTTATCATCATTCATCTCATGTTCTTCTGACTCAGCCACCTGGTACCAACATCCTGAATGAGTATGTGGATCATTTACCCAGTTGTTTCCAGCTGCATGTATGTGAGGTGCCAAATGAAATTACATCTATCATTGAACAAAAATAGCCAGAATTTTATCTTCCTTGGCTTTGTACCACACTGTTGCCCACACCCTGAAGGAAAACTTGTCACTTAAACTCTAGGCTACACCCCCCACCCCCAATCTCCAGTCATGAAAACTGGCATAGTTCTTTTCTCTGCAGCATTTAGTGCCAATCACAATTCTGTAAGAACTGGGTAGATTATAAATGCAACGCTCTTACAGGTTTGTTTTTGGTTTTCATTGTTGTCATTTTTATAGCTTCCAGCTACTGAATGCAGGTACGTCCTCTAGGTGAGCTTTGATTCTCTAGTTGGTTCACTCAAGTAAATAGATGACTAGATAGATGACTTGGGCCTGACTATCCTCGTCAGTCACTATACATGCCTGAATCTCTATGTAGTCTTGGCTGTAAAGACTGCCCCCAAAATAAACACATTAGAGAAGCTGAGGCACAGAGTCACTCTATCCTTCCTGGAGATGCAGGTACAAATATAAGTATAGCCTTCCTATTTGCTACATCTGGCTCAATGTCATTGGAAAGGTGTATTATTAAGTTGGGAGATGAGATAGAATTCTGGATTGTCCTGCAATTACCATCTTCCTTATGTTTCCACCTGACTGTTGTGAGAATGGGTTCACCACAGGTGAAGGGGATCTGGACAGGGCACCAACACTCCACAGTGCGGGTCATAGACATGTCTCCTCACAATGGTGTAGATGTGATGCGGCCCATTTCAATGACTATTAGTATTCATTATGTGAATTATCTGTAATGAACAATTCTAATAATGAACAAACATTTACATTGTTTCTATATTGTACTATGATAAAAATAAATATAATTAACAGCAGTAAGTGTTTTTAAACACAAGATCTTTTTCCTCAGTGTACATTATTAGAAATGATAGTTGTTTAAAAAGTATGTACAATTACATTCATATATACATGTTACTGCTAAGCCACTTTACCCACATTTTTATTTATATGTCAATGTAATAAACTTTCAAAGATAGGGTTAATTATCCTCTCAAGATATGATCTTATTATCTCAATATTGTTTTGGAAGATAATTATTATCTGTTATGCTTTCTGAGAATATTGTAGTATTAACATAAAAATTGTGAACTCTATTGCAACTTTTAAGTAAAATTACCTTTGTTTCTTTTTAAATTTACTAACTAAAAATATAGTTATTTTGAGATAATCATTGAAAAGCTGTATTAAAATATCAACATTTCTATTATGATATAGACTAGTATATCAGTCTAATAAAATGTAAGGGACTTAATTTGTAATTTTTCTTTTTTTAAATATAAAGACATTTAATTTTTACTTGTCCCTCAGACCTAGTGTAGTTATGAGCTATGTGACCATGTCCATGAGGCTCTGCTGTCCTATAGAGTCATATAAAATGCTGACATGGGTTGTATTGAATATAGATTTATGTGCATTTTTACATGCATCTTAACCCAGTTGAAATCACTTTGTCTCACCAAGACTGAAGTCCATGAAGTGAGTGCTCTGGGCTGTGCCAAAGGGGCTGGGGACAGGCACTGATTCTTCCAGAGAGATCTCCAGCCCTTTGCGTGACAGGCCCGTGCCCTCTAGCCAACTGAAATCCCAACACAGGAAAGCTCCCGACTCAGGTAGGGAGTCAGACTAACTTCCATGCCCAGGAGAGTTAACAGTTAGTGCTACTCAGTTTGCAAATGTGTCAATCATAACTTATTCATGCACTGTTATTTTATGTACTTGTAAATTCATCAGTTTTCTAATTTTAACTCTTGTGAAGTTTATAGGGCAGTTATTATTACTCTCACTTTATCATGTTTTTGATAATAGTTTTATACATTTCTGACTTCTTCTCAGTCTCTTCTTTGTTGCCCAGCATGTTTCATGAGTGTTCTCATCTATGAGAAATCAGTTTAGCAAACATTTACCAGTATGGGGTTCTAGTAAATAAGACATGACCTCATGAGCTCTAGCCAGGTTATGGGCTCAGTTGGTTGGAGTGTCATACTGTAAACTAAAAGATTGTGGGTTTAATTCCCCATTAGGGCACATACCTAGGTTTCAAGTTCAATCCCTGATTGGGAGGCAACCAGTCAATATTTCTCACATCAATGTTTCTCTCTCTCTCTTTCTCACTCTCTCTGACCCCCCCTTCCTCTCTCTCAAAAATCAATAAAAAGGTATCCTCAGGTGAATTTTTAAAAAGATATGATCCTGTGAAATAAGGAGGTAAAGTCTGATAAGAGGTGTGAGCAACTGTAATAGAAGTGTGTTTAGGGTGTTTTTAAAAGCATGTCCATGGGTAGTGGAGGTGTTAGGACTTATTCTTTGTAGAACGTAACTACTGAGCCAAATCTTTTAAGAGCAAGATGAAATTTGTCAGAGTGTGGAAGGCTTTTGAGACAGAACAAATAGCAGATACAAAGGCATGAAAACACGAAAGAGTACGGTGTGAGAGGAGTCCAGGCTTTCTGATAGCAGTGTCAACTCTAAGACTCAGGGACTTAACGTGAGGCTGGTATTTTTGGCAGTTCTGGGCCTTTCAGGGGTGTGTATGACAGAAGATTTTAAACCTATGAATGCTATTATTATTTTTGCATTTTAAAGAGACCAAGTGGTCAGCAGCCACAAAAAGAAACAGTCATGTAACCAAATTTAAATTAAGCAACATTACGTGACCTACAACCTACAGAGGCCCCTCTGTGCCCCCACTGCACCTGTGTTAACAACTGCCTTGATTGCTCATACCATAGATTCGTGTAGCCAGTTTTTAGTCTTTATAAAATGCTGTCACACAGTGTATACTATGCTGTGTCTGGCATTTAACATTGCTACTCATGTGCACTCTCTTTTAGGAAACTCACCCTTTTTCTTTGAAGACCTAGAAGGTTCTAGGGGCCTCACAACCAAGATATTTTGGCCTCAGACCTATCAGTATTGGCTGTGGCTAAGTAATATAGTCCCAGTGAAATGAGAGATTTCTGGTTATTTTGTCCCTTTCAATCCTCAAAATGAACCATCTGCTCCCTGGTTCAATTTATACTCTTAGATCAGGGTTATCTCTGAAGATCCTGTGTGTGTGTTTCTGTGTGTATGTTAGCTCCTTGGGAAATTATTTCTGCTACTATGAGGGAAATGATCATGGAGAGTTGTGGCTATATTTGGGGAAGCCTTTACTTCAGGTGTTAAGTTTAGAATTGAATCCCTTCTTGTGGTTTACACCAATGTGCTATAGGCATGGCAGGCACTAGAGGCAGCATCCGGTACCTCAGAAAGTGTTTCTCAACCTTTTCACAACATCGTATCATAGAAAGTTATCCTCTTTATATGGCAAACTGAGGTAAGAAGGGAAGATGTTTTTGTAGCAGTGAATGATAAAATCTAGGGCAATGTTTTACACTATTTGATTATTTGCAACAGTCACACTCATATATATAATTATATATAAACAGATAAAATACATATTTAAATATATTTAGTAAATATATCTGATAGGAATATATTAGGTCTGCCCAGAAAATGTTCAGTCATTGTTAATATAATGAGAATGGTTTGTGTGACATCTATGTAACTGTGCAGCCAAGGAGAGTGGACTGGAATGCTCATGGATGAACAAGGATGACTTCACTGTATTAGTCAAAGGGGATGGTAGACACCATTGAATGAGCATGTGTATTGTGTGGCTGTCACATTAAAAATGACTTAATGAGTAGGTCAGCGAATCTATATCAAACTTTTTATTAAGCTTGAACATTCCTTCACAAAAACTATTCAGATGATTCAGAAGTCCACAGTTATGGGCAACTGGTGATTGGCAGCTTCATCACAACAATGCACCTACTCACACATCACATCCCGTGCAGAGATTTCTAGCGAAACATCAAATCTCCCAGATGACTCGTTCCCCTGACAGCCCAGATTTGACACCTTGTGACTTCTAACTTTTCCTAAAACTAAAATCGACTTTGAAATGGAAAGGATTCCAGACCATCAATGAGATTCAGGAAAATATGACAGGCAGCTGATGGAGATTGGGAGAACTGTGTGAGGTCCCAAGGTGCCTACTTTGAAGGGGACTGAGTCATCATTGTCCCATGTACAATATTTCTTGTATCTTGTAACTTCTTCAATAAATGTCTCTATTTTTCATATTTATTGGCTGGATACTTCCTGGAAAGACCTAATATAAGGTTACATGTATTTGTATTTAAGGCATCTAATAGCTCTTCCTTTCTTGTATCATATGTAATGTTGATTTTTCAGTGTGTGTGATAATGGGAATAGAATTTCAGATACATAGTAATTTATTTCATATAAACTATTTCAGAATAAAGAAATTCTAATTTGCAGAACAAATAAGCATTGTTAGTGCAGTGCTTCATTAGCTAGCTTGGACACCACTAAAAGGTATATCATCCAAAACTACAACAGATGTATCCAACATGTGAAGCCTGAGACTGAGTTGTGCCTGTAGGGAGCCCCTGCCCACCTCACTGGCCTTTGGGCTGTGGGCCATACCCCTGGGGCACATGGAGCACAGAGTTCCCTACCAGCTCATGGGCCCTCTGCCCATGAGCAGTAGCTGCAGACTTTGTGGCTGGCTGCTGGGGTTCATGGCCAGGTGGTGGAGGCAGAGCCACAGGTATGGGGTGTTGCTCATTGTGTGTGCTGCATGCAGGACACAGGACATGCCGTTAGACCCGCTGCCCCTGGCTGGTCTCTGAGGAGCCTGAGGGGAGGCTACTCCAGCTGCTCCAACCCTGCTCAGTTCTCATGAAGAGTAAGGAGACTACCTCCCATGGAGTTTCTGGAACTGACTTGTAGCCCTGTAGTTTGCTCATGGGTTGGGATGTTCTTTCTGAGATGTTTTAGTGACTGAGCACAATGTTCTAAAATGCATGCCTTAGTCTTTCTGGGTTTCTACAACAGAGACTACATGGCTTATAAACTATAGAAATTTATTTCTCACAGTTTGGAGGCTGTAAGTCTGAGAATCAGGGTGGTGAGGACCTCTCCTAGGTCCCAGACCACCAAATGCCTGTTGTGTCTTCACATGGCAGAGAGAGCAGAGAGAAAGCCCTCTGGATCCCTTTTACTAGGCCACTAATTCCATGCATGGGAGTACCACTTTACGACATAATTACCTCCCAAAGGCTCTACCTCATTCTACCATCACATTGGGGGTTAGAATTTCAACATACAAATCTTGGAGAGATAAAAATATTCATTTCATTGTAACTCTCCAGCAAGCAAGCTAGTGCTTGATCCAGCTAAGACTGGGAGAGCCTTGTTGAACAACTCTTGATCATCTGTTCAGAAGGCTGGTGCAAAGGTGTCTGGAGGATACAGATGGGCAATCATGGAGTCAAGAGCTGTGAATCAGGCCCATTTCGAGCAATGAGGACTGGCACTAGTTGAGAAAACAGATCCATTCTAAATCCAGGCTGATTCAACTGGGCTGCATTGGAGAGGTTTGTGACAAGCAATTCAAAATGAAATAACTGAGAACAGTTTAATAAAGGGACTACTTATGAGGTTATGGGCAGGATGAAGTAAAAGCAGCAGCAGTTAGTGAAGCACCTCAGGAGTAGGGTGCCACCATTGCTACCACTGTTCATGACAAACAGGGACAGGAGAGAGGTTGGTACCAGAACCCAGGGATGCAGCACAGTGGGCAGAAGCTGTAACCTTTGAGAGAGGAATGTGGCCACTGACTGCCTGCAATGCACTGGGAAGGAACTAATGCTATGACCTTGCTGTCCTCCCACCTCTGCTCTTTTGTCTGTGACTCTCATGGTCAAACCCACATGGTTGCTGAAGACAAAAGAGCCCATTGGTGTGGTGCACAGAGGCCAGCTTCCGGGTCACAGAACATAGAGTGGGGAAAAAAGAATATCCAGAATTTTATCCACTCTGTCCTCAACCAGCCAATTTGTCCAGATGAAGACTTCATGTCCCCAATACAAGGACATATGAAGTCCCATTAGCTTCTGAGTGCTGGCAGGTTACTGGCATCATACTCCCACCTGAAACCTAAAATGTTAGCCACAATGCTCTTCATGTGAAGTTTTGGGAAAGAGAATCAAGTAATTAACACAAAAGCTGCTACAATCCCACTTCTATACGTGTCCCTCAGGCACAAGTTGATAAGCTTGGTTTCCTCCTTGTACCACCTATTACACTTTCTCTTATTCTGCTAGCACCTCAGCTGCTCAGGGCCCATTATCCTCAATCCTTCATGATCTGTGTCTTTAATGACCCTGTCTCTGCTTTGCCTCAATTTTCCACTGACCAGTAAATTAGGTAAGAGAATATCAATGGTGGCCTGTGAATTCCCGGCTTCTGCATCTCACCCTCCCCACCCTTAATGCATAGAGGCAACCCAATTTCTCCTTGGTAATCAGATCAAACACCTAATTCAGTAGTGTGACCCTCTCTTCTGCCTCTCAGATTAGTAGAACATAAAGCTTAAAATGGTTATAAGGCAGTCTTAGATTCTGATATAAAAAACCTTGATCTTGGTCATATTCCCTGGTTCTTCTTTTGTACACCAGGACTTCCAAGCCCACGGAGCCCAAGGCTGCAGTGATCACAGGCAAATATCCCTTAAGGAAATGCAGAAGAGACAGGCCACTGCCATGCCCACCCTTGATTCCCAGACTTGGGCATTCTGATTGGGATGGAACAGCACTATATAGTGGCTGCTGGTTTAAGATATGTTCCCTATCCTATAAGGTAACACTCTACAGAGTGTTGTCTTTCGGCAGGAAAAATAACTGACAACCTTCCATAGACCACTCCACGGGAGCATGAAGGCATATATTTCTGGGTGACAGGCATGTAGAAAGACTACATGGATTTAATTTAAATGGAACAGACCCACTACTACACTTTCTTTGCACTTTTTAAAAATGAGTTTTCTGGTCATAGGCGATATGAACGATGGGAATGAATGAGGCATTCTATGAGGAATGTTGGTGCTGAGAGAATGTTATGAGCAGTGAAAGTAAAAACATGTGCAGATTATGTATCTATTCATACAAGGACAGATCATTACTTCCACCATGATGGAAGGGTTTCAGTGTCCTCAACCTGTCACCAATGACTGGCTAGTTAGCTCAGGCAATAATGCCGTATCATTCAGCACCAATTTCTGCTGATGGCAGCATGTGGCGCTGCTCAGGCAAACCCTGTTGAGGTAAAGTCCATGTTGTTGAAAGTAGCATAGCTTCCATTCCAGAGCAGGGTGGGATGAGCTACTTTGCACATGGCCTAATGATTAGGTCCCAGTATGCCCTCTGGTAAGCACTCACATAGAACACAAATATCTTTACCATCTGGACCCATTCAGAGATGTCCATTCATGTACCCCTCCCCAGTCTTCCTTTTCACCAATTAATCACCCAGTCTTGTTTTCTTTAAGTCTTTGACCAGTTGGCTAACCCACTAGTCTTTGCTCATGAATTAGTGTGCTTGAGACCATTTCTCCTTCCATTTGAAGTGAATAGTTAGAGGCATGACCCAAAGTTCTGCCCACCAGGAAAATTTTCCTTCATCACTGTTTCTCAGAGGCACCCCTGAGTAGAGATGGAATGACATGGGCCATCTAACCCTAGCTAATGCTTGCATATCCTAAACCAGGCTCGGTTTCTTTTCTCCTTGATTAACTAGTCATAGGGAATTCTCCATGGAGTCAAAAACATGAGTTGTGGAAGACATAGTGAATCAATCAGAGCAGGTTCCAAGATCCTGAGCTATCAGCTTATGTTAGTCAGGGCTCTCCAGAGAAAGAGAAACAGTAAGGTGTGTGTGTGTAAAGACTTATTTTTAGGAATTGGCTTGTGTGACTGTGGAGGTTTAACAAATCCAAAACCCGATGGGAGAGGTCAGCAGGCTGGGCACTCAGGAATGAGATGCAGTGTGAGTCTGACTGCTGTGTGCTGGCAAATTTCCTCTGGTTTGGGAAAGGTCAGTCTTTTGTCCTATTAGGCTTTCAACTGATTGAATGAGGCACACTCCACACTATGGAGGGCAATCTGTTTTATTCAAAGCCCAGTGACTGAAATGTAAATCTCATCCCAAAATACCCATACAGAAACATCTGTAATAATGTTTAACAAAGTATCGTGGTGTTGTGACCCAGCCAAGTTGACACATAAATTAACCATCACACTGCTCATGCAATTTATGTGTGTCTGAATTGGTAGATAAGGTAATGAATGCTCACTCCATGATGGGAGGTGTTGGTAACATAGCCACTTGGTGTCCTTAATGAGAGATTTGGTGTCTATCAGAGCCTAGTAACAAGCAAGAAACTGCTTTTTCAATGGAGAACAGTTGTCAGCAAAAGAAGGCCTTATACTCAAACCCTAGAGATCTCCATGTAAATCTGTACTACAGCTTTCCAAATGGTACACCTGGTGAGTCTGACCTTCAAGACCTCAGCATTTTTCATGAGGAAATATTTTCTTCCCTCCAACTAAATCAACCTGAATTTCTTCATTGTGTTCTTATTATTCTATTGCCTGTATTCTTAATAGCTAGGTTGGACCACACTCTTCAAACAACTGTGGTTTTTCCTTGCAGAGTTGATTCCTTGAGAATGAGCCCTCCAGGCACAAGATTCCCAAATTGCTTTCTGAGCCTTTGAGCTTGAAATAACTTCATAGAGGTGTTTTTCTAACTAAACCCAAGAATGTGCCCTTTTTAAAAATAATAATAATAGGGACCGCATTTTTTGTTTGTTAATAAAGTTCTCCACCCTTCTATGGGCAAAGCCACAGTTCAGGTCTCAGATGTCTGAAAGCAAGATTAGGGTTTATTTAAGTTAACAAATGCATAGCCAACTCAAAACTACAAAGTGGGGGATGACTCTTAAACATCTTTCGATTAACCATGTGAATCCATGAGCTGGCCCCTCCACAGATTCCTCTGTTGGCTCTGAATTCACTTCAAAATAGTGTAAAAGGGGAGCAGCCAACTGCACCCAGACACCCATTTTAAACGCTGTTTCTGAGCTCACACATGGCATTCAGCTGCACTAAATCCCTGGCCTACAGACCTGGTTGAAATTTCAAATTGTCAAAGACACAAATAACTATCCCCAACCAAGATGCTCTTGTCCTTATAAGTGAATCTTTGCCTCAGCTTCTTTTGTTACTTAGGCCCCAATGGCCCATTGTCTGCAGAGACCCTGTGAAGCTCATTAAAAACCAGTGTAGCTCAAAATAAAACTGTAGTGATCTAAAAGCGAGTCCCTGCTGGGCACTATGACCACCTGCCATTGGCTTAAACCAGGATCCACCACACTGACTGCATAAACACAAATGCCTTCCTGCAGTCAAAGTGTCTATAATTACAGTGATTCACCCATGTTCAACTCTCACATTGCATAAGATATCAAGTGTTTTCCAAGAATCATCAGAAGGTAGAAAGAAAAATAAGTTGCCATAATCACATGGCATAAAATAGGACACTGCAAACTTCTAAGTCCTGGCCCTACTAGAGCCCTGGATTCCAATATTATTTTGTTCCTGATACATGAATCAAAAATAAATGGTAAATTCCATTTATGAGGGACAGAGTATGAGGGACAGTGGCAGGGATAGACTATGTTCAAAAAAGGCACTGTTGAAGAGCCAAGCTCTCAGCAGCAATGAGGGAAGTCAAAAGGCAGTGGAATGGCATCTTCCATGTGACTGAAGAGCTTCCAACAATAGCTACCAACCTGGAATTCTCTATGCAGTAAAATTATGCACCAACAGTAGAAGAAATAAAAATATTTTCCAGCAGAAATTCATTACCAGCTGTTCTCACTGACAAAAATTCTAAAGGTTGTACATTATCAACAGAGGAAAAATGATCCCAGAAGGAAGTTCTGAGATATAAGAAGAAATTAGAGGAAGGAAAGAAGAAAATATGTAGGTAAATTTAAATGAACATTGACTTATTATGAAAAATTATAAACATGTCTACTGTTTTTCAAAAATATAAGGCAGAACTCAAATACAAAGCAACAAGACACATAAATTTGGAAAAGTGTGAATGGAGTTAAACTATTAAAAATTCCTTGAATTATCATCATCCATGAAGAGAGAGAAAAAGTCCTTACCAAAATATTAGCATACCAAGAGTAGTAACAGTGTATAAAACAAACCAACAAAAAAATATCATAACCAAATTCAGCTTACCTGTGAAATGCAAGGTTGGTTTAACAAGAGCAAATGGTGTAATTCACAGAAACAATTTTTTTACATTTCAATGGGTGCAAAATAAGCATTGAGTAAAATTCAGCATTCATTCATGATAAAGCTCAGATAACCAGTATTATCAAAGAGCTTCCTTAACATAATTGTAGCAACAGACCCCATGAGAGGACGACCTCATAACATCTGCCTTTTGGTGTCCTTGCCTTTTACGCTCCTTTTTCTTGAGTGTGGGCAGAATCTGGGACTTGCTTCTAGCCATCAGAATGTGGTAACTGCAAAGATATTTTGAAAATGGAATTAATTCCATTAATTTTCAGTTAACCAAAAGGAAGATTATTCTGGTAAACCTGATTTAATCGGGTAAAAACCCTTAAAAGAAGCCTGACCCCTCCTGTGAGAACTCCCTTTGCTGGCTTCATGAAGTAAGCCCACATGGCCAAGAACTGGGAACAGCCCAGCTGGACACTGAATGCTTATGCTGTCCCCCACCACCCCTGCCTGAATTCACTTTAGTCCTAATGCCGACCGTGATCCTTGGAAGTGGGGCCTTTGGGAGATGATTAAATCGTGATGAAGGACCTGTCATAAATGGAACTAGGGCCCTTATAAAACAGGCCTATGAGAGATCCCATAACCTCTGTCATGTGCCACAGTGATATTGGCCTCCATGAGCAGGGAAGGGCCCTCACCAGACACTGCATCTGCCAGTGCCTTCATCTTAAACTTCTCAGCCCCCAGAACTGTGAGAAATAGATTTCTGCTGTTTATAGGTTTATATTACTTTGTTATCGAAGTCCAGTCATACTAAGACAAGCATTTTAGGAGCTGCAGGCAACCACTGTGACCTGAGGGCAGCCTTCAACCGAGAGCCAGCAAATCGGTGGGAAAATACATACATAGACATAAGAAAATAAGTTCTGACAACAAACCAAATGAGCCTCGAAGCAGATTCTTCCAGTTAAGGCTCCAATGACAACGCAGCCCAGCTGACTCCTAGACTGCAGCCTGTGAGACCCTCAAGCAAAGACCCAGCTGAGCCACGCCCAGAATCCTGACCTATAAAAATGTGAAATGATAAATGTGTGTGGTTTTAAAATTCTAGGTTGCTGGTGATCTGCTATAGAGCAAGGGAAAACTGATATACTAATAAAGGATACTACTTTTAAATTATAAAAAGTTATTTTGTTTCTCTTTTGCAATTTTAATAAGACATGGATACCAGCTATCCTTACTTTCTCAAGACCATTCTTGCCATGGCAAAGAAAAAGAAAATAAAACTCTAGGAATTAGAAAAGAACAAAGAAAACTGTCATGATCTATACATTACCAGTTCATTCTTGTAGAAAATCCAAAAAAAATCTCCAGATAAAAATATTTGGAAAAAAATAACAGTTTAGCAAGATACTGAATCCAAGTTCAAAGTGCAATACAGCAGCTTTATTTCTAAAAGCTAGCAAAAAAAAAAGGAAATATATTTTAAATAGCATTTACAATAGGATCAAAAGTAATGAATAACCAAGAATAAATCTAAGAACTTTATGGGAAATATTTTAAACATTGTGAATTTATCAGACAGACCAATAGTTTGGAAAACTCAATATTATGTCTTTTCTCCTCAATTTATTTATAGATTTGATGCAGTTCCAGTCCAAATCTTTGTATTTGTGGAGTTTGATGAGTTGACTATGAAAGATTTTTGGA
Source organism: Phyllostomus discolor (assembly GCF_004126475.2). NCBI lineage: Eukaryota > Metazoa > Chordata > Mammalia > Chiroptera > Phyllostomidae > Phyllostomus > Phyllostomus discolor. The sequence goes on from NC_040903.2 coordinate 86,599,612, forward strand.
ACCCTTTCCCATTTTCTACTTTCTCTTCCCAAACATTCCAGTTTGAAGGTGTGGGGACAACAGCAGGAAGGTGCAGTGGCCCAGGGGGCAGGTGTTGGAGCCTGGACAGAATGAGGAAGGTGTGAGTCTGACGGGGCCATCCTGCACAGTGTGAGAGCTCATGCTTCCCTGAGAGGTAAGTGGCTTAGGATGAGGTATCAAATGCTGAATGACATCGGGAGGCATTCTTACAGGGCCAGAAGGGCAGCCCAGCTTGGGTTTGCAGAGCTGATGGGGTAAATCATCTGCAGGAGAGGTGGCCTGGCATAGGGTGTCTGCAGGAGGATGGGGTGAAGAAAGCATACACTTGGGACAGCATTTGGGACAATCCAACACTGGGTGTTGAAATCCAAGTGGGAGCGAGGAGGATCTGAGTGCAGGGGCAGAGACGGCAGAGACTGGTTACAAACAAGACAACTGAACAAATAATTAAAGATACTGATGATAGGAGCCATCTCACTGCAAGAAGAGGGTGTTAAAAAATTAAAAGAGAAAAGCTAGAGTGAACAATGTGGGATTGGATTGAAAAGGAAGTATTGGTAAGACCTTCTTATTTTCAATATATCCTGATACAAAACTACAGGTTAATGCATGCATGTACATGTGTGGTCCTCCCTATGCCCTGCTGTTCACTGTCGGAGCCACTGGGCAACGACAATCCCATTAGCACTATGCACACCTACCACAGCTAATGCCTGAATCTTGGTTCACCACTCACCCCTAAAAAAATCAGGGCTTTAATGAAAAATGGTTGATTCCAGGCCTGGGGCAGAAAACTACAGGATCAGCTTGGAACATCTTGTTGTCCAGAGAGTAAGGAAGTGCTCAGTGAATAATGGGGAAAGGTCAAAAAGAAACAAAGTCAGCTCAAAAGGCTATGACTGGGGGAAATGGCAAACCTGGGGAATATTGAGCACCAAAATAATAAGCTTTTCCTTCTCCCTCATTTGTTTGTTTGGTTGGCTTTCTGTATTTATCGATGAACAAGGAAAGACAGAATAAGAATAGCATCATTTGGCACCAACATAATAATAATTGATTCATACAAAAACCACCAATGGATGTAATGCTAAATTTACCTGAAGAAATTTTGAGGAGCAACCAGATATTTACAGAGAGTCAAAGTACTTCCACACGAGATACCTATAAAATACAAAAAGTAAGGTGCAATTTTACTGTGGGCAAGCCTTGCAGACATTTCTTAACCGCACGATCAAAGTCAACATTGCCAGTAATAAAACTGAGCATGTGCCTCCAAATTTATTGTTCTGGGAAGAACTCAGCATCACTTGCGTGCCATTTGTGCCCAGATGCTGTGACCTGATGCTACTAATGAGGGAACATTATACAAAGCTAAACTGGGAGAAAGTCTACAAAATAACTGACCTATACCCCTCAAAATGAAAATGTCATGAAAAGCAAAGGAAGCCTAAAGGGCTGTCCCAGGTTAAAAGAGGCCAAAGAAACAGGACAACTGGACACCACACAGCGTCTTGGCTTTCCTTTGACTATAAAGGATGTTACAGACAATAGAAAAAATCTGAATAAGATCCAAGATTCAGTATTAATACTGAGCCAATTTTAATTCCCTGATTTTGATAATTATATTACAGTTAATATAAGATCATTATATTATGATCTGTATGTAAGATCATTCCTTTTTCTTAGGAAATGCATGCTAAAGTATAGCTACACTTATATCTGGAAGTAGAGAAGAAGGGAGAAAGGATAAAGCAAATGTAGTAAAATGTTAACATTTGAGAAATGGTAACCAAGAATTCTTTGTACAATACTATTTCTGTAACTTTTTTTTGAGGATAAAGAATATGTTTTTGTTTATATTTTTTATTTTATTTTAATCATTGTTCAAGTAGTTTTCTGTCTTTTACTCCCATCTATAAGTCTGAAACTTCCAAAAGAGAATATTTCTTTAAAAAAACAACAAATTTAACAATGATTCTTAAATTATAACCCATTGAATAAAAGGAACTATGATCCATATTGATAAATCAATTAATTGAAAGTTCAATGAAGCAATATTTACATAGTCTCTATGAAACTTTCCCATAAAACACCAACTGACTATAAAATGAAAAGGGGAAGATTGCAGAGGAGAAACCCAAAGGAAGCTACCTTTCTGATCAACATCAGCATCACCAAGAATGGCATGAACCAAGATTGTAGGTCACATCACAGAATGCAGTGGGAAGAATACAGGGCCCCTTAAATGATGCTCTTGCTGAAAACATATAATTAAATTTTATCATGGCAAACATCAGAAAAATCCACATTAAAGGACATTCTACATTACTGGAACTTACTTTTCAAAAGAGTCAAGGTCATGGAAGTCAAGGAAAGACTACGAAATTGTTCCAGACTGAAGGAGATGAATAGACACAAATAAATGTAATCCATGGATCTGAACAGGATCTTTTTGCTGTAACAAATACTACAAACAAGTAGCAAAAATTGAAAAGAATATGAGGGTTAAATAATAGGACATATTGGTGTTAATTCTCTGGTTGTGAAGGTCCTATGGTAAGCCAGAGGAATGTACTGACTGGCAGGAAATACATTTGTAAATGCTGAAGGAACCAGGGACAATGCAACAATGTCAGTGATTTGCTCTCAAATGGTTTTGCGGGGGGAAGAGTTCTTCCCACCAAAACTTGGACCTTTCTCTAATTTTAAGACCATTTCTAAAAAAAACAAAAAATCAAGCCCTGGCTGGAGTAGCTCAGTGGACTGAGCGCAGGCTGCAAACCGAAGTGTCGCAGGTTCAATTCCCAGTCAGGGCACATGCCTGGGTTGCAGGCCACGGCCCCCAGAAACCGCACATTGATGTTTCTCTCTCTCTCTCTCTTTCTCCCTCCCTTCCCTCCCTAAAAAAATAAATAAAATCTAAAAATATCAAAAATCAATAAATTAATAGAAAAGGGGCAAAGGCCTTAGGCAAACATTATTTTCTCATGAGGAAAGATCTATGAATCAGTGATTAAAAAGACATGTGAGTCTAATGGCACTATAGCAATTGTAATGCATCCAAACACTGATGGTAGCCACAGCAGCAGGCATCAAAATGGTATCTGTATAAATCTTTAGGAGCAAATATAATTATAAAATTGTAACACTAAAAAAAAAGCTATCAACTAGCACCACCAAAATATGAGTGACAGTGTGGTTGTTTGCATATCGTTTAAACAGGTGGTGTTTTGGCAGTTTGAGTTTGTTAAACTCAATAGTGCTGGCTTTCATTTACAAAATCTGCCTAAAACTTAGACCCCAAGAAACCTAGTTTAAAATACAATGTATATTTTCATTATGCACATATGATCCAAAAATACTTTTCTTTAATAAAGATTTCACATTATGAGTTTAATGAAAAACAATTAAAATGTCATGGAAACAGTGTAGTAAATAAATTTGTACTATTTATGTTCCGGGTCATATAATTTTTTCTTCAAAATCTGTGCATATTCTTGTGATTTTTTAAATATATTTTATTGATTATGCTATTACAGTTGTCCAATTTTCTCTCTTTCATTCCCCTCTAACCTGCATACCCTCTCCCACCCACATTCCTGCCTTTAGTTCATGTCCACATGTCATAAGTTCTTTAGCTTCTACATTTCCCATACTATTCTTGCCCTCCCCCTGTCTATTTTCTACCTACAATCTATGCTACTGATTCTCTGTACCTTTTCCCCCTCTCTCCTCCTCCCACTCCCCTGTTGCTAACCCTCCATGTGATCTCCATTTCTGTGGTTCTGTTCCTATTCTAGTTGTTTGCTTAGTTTGTTTTTGTTTTTGTTTTAGGCGTGGTGGTTAATAATTGTGAGTTTGCTGTCCCTTTACTATACATGTTTTTTATCTTCTTTTTCTTAGATAAGCCCCTTTAACATTTCATATAATAAGGGCTTGATGATGATGAATACCTTTAACTTGACCTTATCGGAGAACCACTTTATGTGTCCTTCCATTCTAAATGAAAGCTTTGCTGGATAGAGCACTCTTGGAGGTAGAGCCTTGCCTTTCATGACTTGGAATACCTCTTTCCAGCCCCTTCTTGCCTGTAAGGTCTCTTTTGAGAATCAGCTGATAGTGTAATGGGCACTCCTTTGTAGGTAACTGTCTCCTTATCTCTTGCTGCTTCTAGGATTCTCTCCTTCATTTTAATCGTGGCTAATGTAATTATGATGTGCCTTGCTGTATTCCTCCTTGGGTCCAACTTCTTTGGGACTCTCTGAGCTTCCTGGACTTCCTGGAAGTCTATTTCCTTTGCCAGATTGGGGAAGTTCTTTATTATTTGTTCAAATAAGTTTTCTACTTGTTGCTCTTCCTCTTCCCCTTCTGGTACCCCTATAATTCAGATGTTGGAATGTTTAAAGATGTTCTAGAGGTTCCTAAGCCTCTGCTCATTTTTTTTTGAATCCTTGTTTCTTCATTCTTTTCTGTTTGGTTGTTTCTTTCTCCCTTCTGGTCCACTCCATTGATCTGAGTCTCAATTTCCTTCCCATCACTATTGGTTCCCTGTACATTTTCCTTCATTTCACTTAGCGTAGCCTACATTTTTTCATCTAATTTGTGACCAAATTCAACTAATTCTATGAGTTCCTGATCGGTGCTTTGAACTGTGCATCTGATAGGTTGGCTATCTCTTCATTGCTTAGTCATATTTGTTCTGGAGTTTTGATCTGTTCTTTCGTTTGGGCCACTTTTTTTTGTCTTGACGCTCTTGTGATGTTTTCAAAAGTAGATCTTGATATGAATTTGACTGATTGATTAATCCTACAGGATAAGCTCTATAGGATTCAGATTTAAATTCAGCAGCATCTAGAAAGAAAAAGAATTATATTCTTAATCTGAACTACAACTGAGTATAAGTGTTAAGAAGAATACAACATCTATATATGACTGCAACACAAAACACAAGAATACTATGAAATATAATTTGCCCATGGCTGCATAGGAATTGTGGCTAAGGGTCAAAGCTTCTGGTTTTCTCACCCTTCATTCATTTATTTAACAACCATGCACTCGGGTAGCATGAGAGGCACTGAAGTTACAGGAGGAAGATGACACAGTCCACACCTGAACAATTATACTATGAACTGGAAAAATAATGAACAAGAAATGTTTACTCAGAGTCATGTATTCCATGATAAATATCAAATGGGGCACTATTAGGGCACAGAGAAAGTACAGCCCAGTTTTGTGCCAATATTGTCAGCTTTTTGGTGGATATAGTATGCACATTGATACCTGAAGGACAAAAGAAAAGGATGGCTGAAAAAGAAATGAAGCAGATGCCGAGACTCGAGGTGAAGAACACTTGTGGAATTAGAAGTAGTCTAGTTTGGCTAGCTACTAGAGCAAAGGGGCAGAGTGGGGTAAGTAGGAGGAGATAAGGCTGAATTATTTGGCAAGAACTAAATGGATTTTGAGGTTTCTGCTCCATGCAAAAAAAAAAAAAAATGGAGTTTTTCCTGAGAGTAAAGGTAAGCCAATGACAAAGTTAATGACTGGAGATTTAAATGTCACCCCTTGGGTGACAGCTATATGAATTTAACTACTTGACTAAGTATTCCTAGATGAGTCCCATTATTTGGCCTTATATCACTGACAAAAACATAAGAAGCAAATGAATCCCAGCTTTCTGACAATCATTCCAGTGTGCAGATTGACAGTTCCGTAGGCATAGAGGAAAGGGAGGGAGTAGCTAGAAATTTTTTTTAAAAATACATGCACTTCTGAGATTTTTAAAAAGCTGTGGAATGTGATGAAGAGGTGCAGAGTAAGTGTGTTCTTCCTTATGAATATTTATTTCACATTTGTATTCACAGTGTATAAGAAAATATTTAATTCAGTTCTATTATCCAAATATGGATAATAGTAGATGCCATTTACTATTTACAGTTTATTTCAGAAATCAATAATATCTAAATTTAATTCATAAAATTTGGCAATATACCTTCTTTTAGTTCTTTAGAGTTTTTTAAACTCCTGCCTGATCTGAAATGAGTCAAATAGTACTTATAGTATTTAAGTTAAATAAGACATTATTACAGAAACAATATATAACTTATAAAATGTATTCTTTAAATAATAGTTTTATAGACTAGATCTAACTTGAGAATTGCATAAGCAGAAAAATGATCATAAATAAAATAAATTCCTATTTATTTTAAGTTTAGATACCAGAGAACATAGGTATGTAATGCTATTTAGATTAATACAATAAAAAGTAAAATTAATATTGGTCAATTGAATAAACATAACTTTAGAAAAGTGATATTTGATCCCATTGGTTCAAAGAAATTTAAACTAGTTATATTTCACATTAAATGCATTACTTTGCAATTCTTAGAAAAAACTGCCCTTTGTAAAAGTTTAATTAGTTTTTTATTTTAATGGATGTTTCCTTAAAATGAGTTTCTTATTCTTATACTTTTAGAAAGTTAAAATCTTAAGATATGTTCTATTAGCTTTTCAAACTAAAATGACAAAAGTGGTGCTGTCATAAAGTCATGTGAAAATTCTACTGGCCAAAAAAAAAAATAAGTAAAACTATTTTACTGTTTGTATTATGAGTGAAACATTTATTTATTCATGTGGACACAAAGATTTCAGGAACTCTGGTTTGAAGAACAAAAAAAACCCCAATATGTAATTCTTTAATTTTATCTTTGTTTCCTTTCCAGAATTAAAGCTAAATTTGGAAACATTCAACTAGTTATAATTATAGTCTACTTAATTATGAAATGCATAGTAATATTTCAAATTATTTTACAAGTGTCCTGAGCTAGAGTGTTCTTACTTAAACCTTTCTTATAAAAGGCATCCTCTCACTAAATGCCCAAAACAGGGTGTAAAATAGTACACTGACCATAAAACACTGGTGATAATGGTAATGTGACACCCAATGCCCTTACAAACAAGGTCCCCAGTATTTTCAGGGGCTGTTTTCTGTAGCATTTGTTAACAATAGCATGGCAGGCCTTGTAAGATGAACGATGTGACAACAGCATTATTAAATAAGCCTTGTAAAATAAGCAACTCAATACCAGATACAGACAGAGGATTTTAGTGAATCAACTTTACGTTACTACAGTTTGAATTAAGAAACTAACAATGTAACATTATTATCTTTTTCCCCAAGAGCTCTTTTCCTAAATATTTACTTCTGTAACGTTTATGTTCATTTCTCTGTGAGGACTGTGTTCAGACCACAGAAGTAGTTTGAAGTAGCCTAATGTTAATAAAAAGGACACATCTGTGACTTTATTTATATTTTTCCATGTATCAAAAATATAGGAAGGTGAGAAAATTACACACATAAAAACAATGTATCAGCAACTTTTAATTCAAAGGATTTATAATTAGAAAGATTTTCTCATAACTGGGAATTCTCAAACTACATCCCATAGAAGTCTAAATTTCCTTTGGGCACCCCTGTGGGATTGCACAGTTCAGCGTCCCCATCTCCTTTAGCTAGACACCTCTATTTGTTTTGTTTTATAGAAAGGTTTCATGCAAAATTAAAAATAAAAGTTCTAACCTTGGAAAAAATAATTTTAAGGTATGAAAATCACTGATTTGGCCTAAATTCCTACTTTTACATTACCGGCAATGAGGGCTCAGAGAGATTATAGATTGCCTGAGGTCGCAAAACCGATTCGTTGCAGGCCAAAGCTTACTACTTGAGATTACAGACTGGAAAGTGATGTTGCATTCTCTTTTGAGATCAGTTTGATAAACACATACAAACCACACACACATACACATTTCCAAATTTGATGTATTTTTAGTAACTTGATATTTTAAGTTAAAATTTGATATCATCTTATTTTAAATGTTATACAAATAAATGTGATATAAAATGTAATAAAATCAAGTGTATTTACATTTAAACAATTGCAATATAATATCCAATTGTAAGTTAATGTGCAAAGGAAGTACATTTATCAGTTTGTAAATATTAAAACATTTATTTTGCTGCAGAGAAAAGAACTGAGGAAAAATTTGGTCAAGGAGATGCAAAGCTAAGTACAGAGAAAACGAATGACAAAAAGAATAGGAAGAAGCTTAGCAATTATCTGCATCCTTCAAAAGGTAAAATGACTATGGCATTATTGTATAAGGGGCAAAATGAAGTGAGAACAGACAGGTGGAATTATGTAAAGTATACAATTGATGACATAAACAAGTTTCTGAACTCTCTCTGTAGGAGACTATTCTGCATGGCGTGGGCCCAGCTCCCACTCAGCGATGCACAGGACCCACGCCCATAGATAGATTCTCCTGTGGGGAATCAGGCCTGCTGTGTACCTAAGTCGCTTTGAGACTTGCTTTTACTAGAACTCCCTCACCCTGAATTGAGACAGCAAGTGCTTACTGTAACTTTCTAAAATCCATACTAAACCTCCCCAGTATGGAGTGTAACCAGTTCAACTACTTTTCCCTTTTCATTTGCAAATATCCTTCTTCTGTGATGTGATTAGTGGCATCAGCTCTTTTGTTTTCTGTAAAAGGTAACCACTTAAAGCAAACCTGTGCATAGTAAATGAGGACCATCATGTAATGAGCCCAGAAAAGAAATAAAAGCTTGTCATGGTGGAGGCCACTGCTTTTGCTCCCCTTGAAAGAAAAAGCCATGCTGTCCCTTTTCCTCCACAGGACTCGGTAGTCCATGTGAATGTCTCTGGTCTCATCCACAATGTGGCAGAACCCAACAAGCCAGGGTCCACATCACTCTCTCTGCCACTTTATGCTTATCATAGCATAACTGCTGTGGTAGCTTGAGTAGAGTTAAATAAAATTCAGAATAGAAAGGCACTACCTCGGTGATGTAAATGTGAGGCTTGTTTTTAGTTGAGAAGAAATGTGACTCATTTTTCTGTTGAGACACAGAGTTCTGTCTGCCATATACAAAGTTAAAGTCTTAGAAATATTACTGTTTTATATTTCATATATTTGTATAGAAAGAGTTGTTAAACTGAATAGATATTTGAGAAATGTGAAAAAATTGTTTAAATAAATCATTAGGAATTTTCTGAATATCAGGAATGGACCAAAAGTTCAAAGTCCATCAACGTAAAATTGAGTCTTCCTATCTAACACAGATTGAAAGATCACTGACTGAGGAACTATCATGCCATGCATAGTGTTAGGAACACAAATAGGGGAAAACACTTGAACATAAAAAATTCTGAAACCAGAGACACTTCATCTGTTATAAAATTGTCTAAAATAAATTTTAAATTTTCAGTTCTAAGAAAAATTCTTATGTTCACGAAAATCTAGCGATATAGCTGTTTAAGCCAACTTTAACTTGTGTATTTTATATTATTAACACGGTTGAATAAAAATGAAAAAGTCACTGTATTGCATATAGGACAAACACCACAGAATTAAACTACAATGTGGAAACTGAAGGTAAAAGTTAGCAAAACCGATGGAGCACTCTATACCACCACAATGGAATCAGTGGGCAAGATTGAATTTCATGGAATGGTGAGAGAGGCAACAAACCCAAATATAATGAATGAGGAGAAAATGGAAATCACAGATTAGAAAAGCACTTTATTATAATTATTGTCCTTAAAGTTGGACACACAATGATGAATAAGATAGAACTTTACAGTAGGAATAGTCCAAAATATTAAAACTTTGCAAATAGAGGGGATTGATTAAAAATTCAATATTAATGCTGGTTTTTAACATTTTACTCTCTAGAATCATAGCTTAAAAATCTTTAGAGTCTGCTGTCGTTTTGTGATGCTCCATCCCCCAACCCACCCATTTCTATCATTTTAGACAGCATGTTACCACCTTTCATAGAATTATTTTATTTTTCCCTAATGGCAAGAATTAAATTACCAGCAACTCCAGAGGGCACCTTCTTTCTGTAAGTCTAAGAATTCTGTAAACAACAACTGTATGTATAAAAAGTCTTTCCTAGCATTTCACTGCAAGCCAGTGGCCGAGTCACTGTAGGGATTTTGGTGACCTACCTCTGTACCTTCATAGAGTGGTGCTTTCTACTCTGCCTTATTAAGTCTAGCATAATTTGGTGAACCACAAGGAAACTATATATATCTTGGACATATAATGTGAAGTTTAAAATAATTTTTTTCAATTTATCTAGAAATACTAAAAAATAAGTACCACTTTCTTCCCAAAATATTAATTAAAAAATTTCCACAAAAGTTTTCTACATTACTTCTGCATTTATACACTCTTTCATCTTCATCTTGTAAAATGAGACATTATCTAATTTTTCTGGTGAAAACTAATAAGGACATTTCAGGTCTGTGCCATGCTTCACAATTTACAGAAGTATTGATGTTCATTTTCTTTTTACCCAGTAGTCCAGTTTCACGGCTTTGAAGTACTAAAACCCTTTGGCAAAAAGGCTATTTAAAAATCCTTAGCATTACTCTTCTGTGATGTGTTATAATGAAGCCAAATGAAGAAATAAGGTTGAAGCCTCATTTAACACAGGCCTATGTTATTTTGCTCTACATAAGAAGACCATAAAAACACCATCAAAATTATGAATCAATGTGCACTGATTGAAATGGCTATTTTAGCAAGTGACATCAGTATCATGGTGAAGTGAGTCAACCCTTTTGTATCCCGGAGACATCTACTGGTCGGAAATCTAGAATTCAGTAAAGGTTCCCCTGTTCAACACCCTAAATGGTCTACATGTGAGTGTCCCTTGGACGGCAGGCCTATTGAATGTGCAGGGGAAGCAGAAAGGGGGCGGGACAGGGACAGGTCCACAGCTGCCATTCTCCAAGGACGGGTCTGCAGCCTCCCCTCCACCGCACAGCGCTGCCAGTGGCGACAGGAAATGAGGTAGCGCTTCAGTGGGCTCACGAACTGGCTCCCTTCAACTGGCCACATCCCCTAGCACAGTGGTAGTGCCCTGAGACCTAGGCGACCTGGAAACAGCACTGTCATTCACCACCTTGGTCATCCATGCTCCCACTCCCACGTCCAAGGCTAAGCCTCTCACACCTTGACTCACCCCTCTCCCCCACCCCAAGCTTAAGTATCAGTAGTACAGGTAAGAGAAAACTGTGCTATAGCATTATCTACTGGAAAACAAAAGAAAGTCTGCTTAGGGAAAAATGAAATTCTGAGTAAGCACTTGTGTTTTCTGATTAGTAACCTGCTGAACTGTGAAAATAAAAACTTAACCAAACAAGAAAAGTGTTCACTACTTCAAATCACCAACAGAGGAACAACTTACCAAGTCATGAAGAAACTAAATGAGATACAAGAAAACTCAAAAAGCAATTCAATGAGCTCAGGAGTAAAATTAATGAACAGAAGGAATACTTTACCAAAGAGATAAAAACTGTAAAAAAAAAGAACCACATCACACAGAAATTCTGGAGCTGAAAAGCTATAAATACAAATGATGAACAATGGATATATGAATAACAATGATACACAATGAGAGCCACTTGTTACTTTAAGACTCCCTATCATTGCCATTTTAGCCATCAATCACTCCAGCACTGGCAAAGATATACAGACATAGTGAATTCATTTTAAAAATTTGAAAATAAAAAAATTAAAAATATAAAAAATAAAAATTCAAATATTTACTTAATTTAACTATTAAGAAAATGTACAATTGCTCAGCAAGACATCTTATAAAAATTGAAATAAAAATGCTGAAACTTAAACAGCCATTAAGAATGTTTTCTCATGTGAGATGACAAAAATTTTCACTTAAAAACAGAAATTAATCCTTTCAGTGTTACACATTTATTTAATTCATAAACAGCATTTATCTCAGCTTAATTTAAATAATAAACATCCATATACAGTTAAGTTTTTAGAGGTCAAACATTCACTTCAGCAAAACTTCATGTTATGAACCATCAGCAAACTAAAATGCATTAGAAATCCAGCCAAAGCATTTCTAGGTATACCACTGGTTATTAGTGGTATGAAATAATATTTAATTTCTAAAATCAAATTTAAATGCAGCTTTTTAAGAAAGTTAAATATGTCCCTTTAGTTACATTTACTGAATAAAGTCAATGACAGGTATCACTTGAAAATGTGAGATATGGGAATTTAAAAAAGATTGTAAAATGTCTGTTTCCTTTCTATATTAGCACAAATAATTAAGACTTTTACATGGTGTCAATTCAGAATTTCACCAAATTAAAAATAAGAATTATATCACAAATCTGAAACCCAAGGGAAAAAGATAACTAACCTTGATCAAGTAGGCTGAAGTACATGACCTTGAGGTAGGAATCACCAAGTTTTCTGCTGGAGTGTAATTTCTGCGGAGTACACAACTGTTACTAACAGTTCCAACACACAGTCCTCAGGACTGGCCTCATATTGAGGGTGCTGAGTAAGATCTGCTCTGCTGTTTCTGCCGAAGTTGAGTGCTGACCTCAGCTAGCCTCTGCTTAGTCCTGTGAAGACTGTAAAACAGAAGTGCTTACTTAGTATTTCACTTTTCCCTCAGTGGACTTGCTTTTTATTTTAAGTTGCCATGATAGTAAATGGAATTTCCCTTTAAACAGTGATCTAACACTGACAATGTGTCAAAGTATAGCTACTGTATACAAATATATGTTCTAAATTGCTCTAAAAACGTACATTTTTTTTCTGGTGGGGGGTTGGAGGGGGGAGTTCCTAACTAACAAGTAATTCAAAATAGGGAGGCGAGAGAAATGGCTGTCAGTAATGTTAGTAGCTTATCAGGTAATATTTCTGCCTCTAGAAGGACTGTACTTTCAAGATTCTTGGGGATGGCTTTAGATATATTTAGTAAACCAGTTTAGAGCTTTAAAAAAAAATCCCTCAAAGGCATGGTCAAGCACTTGCTTTCACCACCTTTACACAAAGCACTCACTACCTTGGCGATTTTAACCATTTGGCACCACCAGGGCAAAATTTAGACCATCAGCCTCTACAGGAGAACAAGATAGAGCTGGTGATCCAAAGTAACAAAAACAGCTCTAGAGGCAATTAGCTTATAACATTAGTATTGAGGCATTGGAGCTGGGATCTGTTCTTTCTGTCTTCCACATACCCACTCCAGCAGACCACAATATTTTCAGCCTCCTTGTCAATTGCAGGTATAATTCCCTTCACCCCTATTAATCTTTCCGTATTTAACATGCAGACCTTTATGTAGAAACCCTAACTATAGGATCGTTTGTCTCAAGGCGCCCTCTAGTGATAATAACAAAGATCACAATCAAGAAAGTGAAAGTCAAACGGCTAATGTATGATTTCCGGAAGAAGCAGAAGGAAGGGACAGAAGAAAAAATGGCCAAAAACTTTCTACGGCTTAATGAAAACTACAATTCCATAGAGCCAGGAAGGATATGCTAAGAGAGAAGAAAAGGAAGTAAACAATTATAATTAATGTATAATGAGATATAGTATTACTTGAAGGTGGAGTGTTATAACTTCAAGTCATTTACCTTAAACCAACCTTAAAGCAACCACTGAAATAGCAAAAGAATTATAGCTACTAATCCAAAAAATAAACTAAATCATAAAGATTACTTGATTAACCTTAAAGGGGACAGAAAAAGAACACAGGAACAAAACGGATGGGACAATGAGAAATCAAACAGCATAATGACAGTTTCAAAATGACTATGTCAATAATCACATCAAATGAAAACCTCAAGTGAAAAATAGATTGTCCAACTGGATAAAAGAGCAAGACCCCACTATATGGCACCTGTAAGAAATGTACTTTAAATGTGAAGACAATTTTTTTAAATATAGAAATAAGATATATGACATTAACACCTAACAAAAAGGTGTAGCTAAAGTAGATATATTAATATCAAACAAAGTATATTTCATAATAAAATATATTATTAGCAATTAGCAAAGTTCCTGTATAATGATAAATTAGTAAGTAGCATAACAATCCTAAACAGTCATGCACCCAATTAAAGCTTCAAAATACATGAAGGAAAAAATGATAGAACTGCAAAGAAAAAATAGATAAATTCACAATTTAGGTCTGAAATTTCAATACCACTCAGTCAATGAATGACAGAACAAGTACCAAGAAAATCAATCAGAATATGGTAGACTTGAACACCACCATTCTCTCAAGTACCCAAGGGACAATGAGAAAATTGCTGGGTTTTAAACATGATGAAATATGAATTTTTACTCTTTTAAAGATTTTGTTCAACTATTTTTAGACAGAGGGGAAGGGAGGGAGAAAGAGGAACAAAAATATCAATGCGTGGTTGCCTCTTGTCCCCCCTACTGGGGAATCTGGTCTGCAACCCAGGCATGTGCCCTGACTGGGAATCAAAATGGCAACTCTTTGGTTCACAGGCCAGTGCTCAAACCACTGAGTCACACCAGCCGAGGCTGGATTTTTTACTATAAAGTAATAATGGTAGTCATATAGACCAAGGTTCCAGAAAGTGAAATATCAGGAAAAACAGTTTTGAGTTTATTACAGTATCCTAGAAAAAGGGACATCGTTACAACCTGACCACTAGATGTCGCCATTCACACTGAGAAAAGTACAGTGGAACTTAACAGTTGGCTGAGAACCTACAATAGCTTTCATTTTATTTTAATAAAAAACATACATAAGTTGCTCAATAATATATACCCTGTAGTGCAGAACTAGGCAGGGTGTCCATATATTACTACAGTATACCCTAAAGGCTTTATATTTATACGATGGTGCTACCTTTACAATCCGTGCAAAGTTCTTCAATTAGCAACATGATATTCTTATACTTGGAGTAAAGCGACTCACGACATCCTGAAATTGTTTCAGCTGATTAAATTAACCCATCAAGGTCCTCCACAGAATTAATTTTCTCTTTAACCTAAAAATAAATAATGCCGTTTCTTACAATGTTTCCCAAATATTTACAAAATATATTAAGTGTACAGAGGTGATAAATACCCACCTTTTCATGAGAGCAAAAAACACAGCTATTCTTAAAAGAACTGTTTTTAATTTTTAAAAACGTACTCTTATCAATAACTAGTGTTTCTAAATTACTTTTTCAAAGTAAATGTCTCTACAACAAAAGATTTTCTATTTTTTCATTGTATCTTTTATAATGTATTTTCTTACTGCTAATAATATTTTTGATAATGTATTTTTTAAAATATCCTATTCTCTTCAGATGTTTTCTTCGAAGACCTAAAAAAATTAAGCAATTCTTTTCAGGCAAATATTAAATATTTAAAATACAAAGAATATCTTATATAAAATCTCTAAGTTTGTAATTAATTTTCTATATGGGGGATTGAACAATAAATAAAAAGAATAACATTAAGAGACAAAGAAAATATATTACCAATAATATTAACACAAAGTATTAATTTCTATTAAACTGACAGTCAAATCAAAAGGAATAACATAAAACTTGTTACTTGCATTATTTGTTAGGGAAAATAATAGCCCAGGGTGTGTGTGTGGTTTTGTTTTGTTTTTTGTCATTTTAAGTAAAAAACAAAGTTTTGCTTAAACTAAGACCTTAGGTGGAAAATGAATGAAACTTGTTTTTAATAACCATGATGCTCATTTTCTGAAGACTTATCATGCAAGTGCTATGCATTATCATAAGCATTTTATGTCTTCAGGGCATTTAAATCCTCACAAAATTCTGAGAGTTAGGCAATATATTAGTATTTTACAAAGCAAGAAAATGAGGCACAGAAAGGCTAAGTAACTTTGCCCAATCCCACACAGCTGATCAAAAGCAGACCCAGAATTTAAATATAGGAAATCTGGCTTCAAAACATGTGTTTCACAATATGCTTTGAAAATAATATTTATTTTTAAACATTTTTAATTACAATGATAACAAATAAATCTATCTTATTATTCCATTTCAAAATACAAATAATAATTTCTGAAAATTACACGTATTTTAAAAATAAAAAGACTTTATATCAAGGCAACATTATTGATAATATTATTTCAGTAAACTAAATATTTGCTTTTTCTAAACAAATTCATCAACAGGCACTCATCCATTCAGCACATAATATGTGTCAATGTCACCGCTATTGCAGAAGTTTTTATACTTTAGAACTGTATAACCCAAAAGTAATAATCTGTGATAGACTGTTGCTAGTTTATCTTTCTATTGTTCATATACAAAGTCTTCCCCTTTTCCCCAGAATCTATAAAACTGTTAATATATCCTAATACTTTAGTATACCTTACAAAATGATTGCTGTTCGTTACAATATTTTCAAAGGCACCATAATATCTAGAATCACTAAGGAATGATTAAATTCTATTCAGTATGGTTTCAATGTTTATATATATTATAATCATGTAATTTTAAAAATCTGTGTATGATAGTATAATTTTCAAGTAATTATTTGCATACTTACATGACAATATCCACTGTGGAACTGTAACAGGTGTGGAATGAGGTCCAGAACTTGGGGTGTCTGGGAATACAAGATATCCCCCATAGACCTGGCTGGGGGATGGGAAATGCGGAGCAGGGCTTGAGAGTTACTTTGCATATCAATAACAGCAGGCTAGCTTCATAGGAATGCTGAACAGTTTGCCTGGGCCGCGGAGAAGGGTGTGACTTTGACCCCTGAAGTAGCTGGGAGGTGGCTCCCCCGTTAGAGGACTTGGTTCTTGGAAATGGTTCGCTCCACACCATGGGCCACGCCTACTCACACTGACAACGGGCAACCAAGAGAGGCAGAAAATATAGGTGTAGCTGATTATAAGAGAAGGTGGAAATGGGGTTTCAGAGGAGAATCCAGGCCAGTATTTAAATTAAAAGTCGGGCAGCCATGTGGAGCAGGGAGAGATCATGCAGGACCTTTCCAGTCAAAAGGGGGTAGAAGGACCCTTGACCATCCTGGCCACGAGGAGGTACCATGTGGTTTTGGATTAAGAACTGGAGATTGCAATGACACAGCTGATGGTGCTGGGGAATGCTGGAGACCTGCCCAGCTGAGCACAGATCTCTGGGAAGAACCAAGGGGAGAAGCGAGCTCAGACTTCTGTTTGGTTTTGTTTTTTTTTCCTCTGAAATGCAATACCTCTCGCCTGACTGGGCAAAATGGGCAGGGGGAGGGTAGGACTGTGTGTGTTTGTGGATGTGCAAAAGGAGTGGGACTTAATTGCAAAATTCCACCATTACTCAAAACCTGTACAATTTTTTTAAAGATTTTATGTATTTATTTTAGAGAGGGAAGGGAGGGAGATAAAGAGAGAGAGAGAGAAACATCGATGTGCAGTTTCTGGGCGTCATGGCCTGCAACCCAGGCATGTACCCTGACTGGGAATCAAACCTGCGACACTTTGGTTTGCAGCCCGAGCTCAATCCACTGAGCCACACCAGCCAGGGTGAAACCTGTATAACTTTTAAGTAAATAAT
The DNA here is from genome assembly GCF_004126475.2 of Phyllostomus discolor. Taxonomy (NCBI): domain Eukaryota; kingdom Metazoa; phylum Chordata; class Mammalia; order Chiroptera; family Phyllostomidae; genus Phyllostomus; species Phyllostomus discolor. Next base: position 86,617,053 of record NC_040903.2, read on the forward strand.
TCCTTTCCTTTTTACCAAATTCTGGCATTGAGAGCCACAGTTCTTAGCAGCAGCGAGCAATAGAACCCAGAGCAATACACCCACAGGAGTTCCGTTACAAAACCAATTCTGAATGAACAACCTCTTACCATATAACTGCACATTATAGAAGTACTATGGACAATTAGGTAATATACTCTTTAAAATATAATATAACGCAATCTGTGAGTTTTCTAATTCTTGAAAATAAACTTGACTTTAATAAAAATGTCCTTCACTACTGGATCTTTTTGAACAATATACACTCTCTATAAACTCCCATCTTAAAATAAGAAGAAAAATATCTCCCTTGAACTCCACATTTGCCTTTCATCACCATCCATTTCTCTATAGCCTTTCCCAGTAAAATTCTCTAAGGAGCTGTTTAAACTTGTTTTCTACAGTCTGGCTTCCATGGCAACTATTTATTAAAAATGCTCTTTGTAAGAGTCACTTGTCCTCATCTTAACCTTTCAACAGCATTTGATATAGTGAGAATTCTCTTGTCTTGGCCTGTATATTACATTATGCTGGTTTTATTTCCAGAAAAGTAATCATTACTAATATTCCAGTACCTAGAAATAAAAAATGTATAGGTTTTACCTTCTATCATCCTGATCTATTCCACTTAAGCTTCTGTTACCATTCACTTGAAGTAGACCACCAGTTAGTGAATCAGCCTTCTCAAAGCTGGTGTAATCACAGGTTCTTCTGATGTCCAGTTTTCATTTCCATTTTTCCTTACTTCATTTGTAAGCCGTAACTGCTATTTCTTAAAAAATTCATCAAAAAAGCTAATGTTTTAAAATAATTATATTGATAAAGAATTTTAAAAATTATAAAATTCCAACTGTTATCCATTTTAATTAATTTGTTAATTAACAAAACAAAAAGTGACAATATGCATTCCTTGCTTTAAAGATAGATATACAAGTATAATATGATATGATATTTAGGAGTTGACATATGAAAAGTTTTAAGTGAAGACAAGGAAGTAATGACTCTGAACTCCTAGACAAGGGAGTAATAATTAGATATATGTTATGAATGACTTTTAAAATAGCACAAGGCACATATAACATGAAGAAAGAATTCAGGGAAATGTCTCAGGGGGAAAATTTTACTTTTAAAATACCCATATGTTGGAGTGACATGAGAGCCTCATGGCTGAATAATGTATCTCTCATCATATCCTCACCACCAAGAACAATCTGTCATCAACCCACAAACAAAAGCACCTTTGTAAGATCTGTGAGATGCATCACCAGACACCGAGGAATCCGGAAGGAGTCTCCCTTTGAGTAACAAGCGTGCAGACCACAGTCCTGGTTGCAGACCCTGCATGGGCCATGAACAGGCTGCAGCCACTCTCAGCAGTGAGTGGCAGCCCCCTGAAAACACCATTGGAGATAATCATCCATAGTTAAGAAAGCTTTTTCCAGGTTTCCAGCAGAAAAGTTCTAGCACATCAACTAGACCAAAAAAAAAAAAGAGAGAGAAAGAAAGAAAAGGAACAATCCTGGGTATAGTCAAAAGGGCAGTTATTAAAGACTGGTAGAGTGACTATTGGCTTCAAATGTAAACACAGCAATGAAAACCTTTAAGAAACATGAAAAAAAATTCAAGGACACATAGCACTGCAAAGGAGCAAATTAATCTTCCAGTAATCAAGCCCAAAGACATGGAGATATGCAATATACCCAATAAAGGATTCAAAAAGCACTTTTAAGGAAATGTAATACACTGTAAGAAAACACAAAAATGGCAAGTCGACAAAATCAGAAAACCAATACACAAACAAAATGTGAAATTTACCAATGAGAAAGTAACAATAAAGTAATACCCGCACCAATTTCTGAAGTTAAAGAACACAATGGGTATGGCAGAAGAGAGCATTAACAGCAGAATGAAACATGCAGAAGAAAAAGTGTGAGTTAAAAGACAGAAACCTGGAAATTATCTGATCAGAAGAAAACAAAAAAATAGAATAAACAGTGAAGAAAGTCTATCTGAATTATGGGATACCATCAGAAGAAACAATTTGCAAATTACTGAAGTTCCAGAAGAAGAGAGGGAGAGAAGGATAGAAAGCTTTTTTTAAGTGGCTGAGAACTTCCAAAATCTAGGGAAAGATTTGCATATTCAAGGTACTGAGGCTCTTAAGTCAAACAGACTCAAAGAGATATTTTCCCAGATATATTACAATAAAACTGTCAAAATCAAAGACAGGGAAAGGATCTTAAAAACAGCAAGAGAAAAGAAGCTTGTAACTTATAAGGGAGTCTCTCAGTGGATTTCCCAGCAGAGACCTTACATGCCAGGAGAGAGTAGGGTAATGTATTATTCAAAGTGCTGAAAGAAAAACCCTCCAAGCAAGAATACTCACTCCAGCAAAGTATCAGAATGAGTATTATCCCTCCAATTGAATGAAGCAGATGAAAAGATATAAACAAAACAATTTTAATTGCATGTCAGGGCAAGAAAACAGCTGATAAATATGATTGGATATCTTATGTTATAATTATAAACAGATTTGGTGCAATATAAATCAAAACTGAATCATTCATATAATTAAAAGACAATTTTTATTGTACTTTTGAATCTGTAATCATTATTCTAATTTTATCTAAAAATTATCTTGAAACATTAATTGGATAAAAAGATTACTAATATTTCCTAGTAATTTATGCATAAATACCTATTAAATATTCATCAAGAGTCACAAAAGTAACCATCACAATTATTTATGGATGAAGCAACTGAAACCAGTACCATGTTATATTATCATTACTTGCTTTTAAAATAAAATTTTAAAATAATGCCAAAAATTAAGCCAGGGCAATAATTGTTGTGCAGAAAAATTCATATAGCAGCCTAAGAATGCTGCCCTTAGGAAGTTCTGCTTGATTGGCTGGCCCTTGGTTGGTATCTGGAAACCTGAACCTGGGTAGGGTTTCTACCACTTCCTAACTGATAGGAGCAGCTTACTGGGTCTAAAGACTGTAACACCAAAGGGGTTCATGTGGAGTGCTTGCTTTTCTTCTGTGAACCTGGAACTTTGGGAGATGCTGTGGGGAAGATGCCTGTGTGTGGCTAGTGTGCCATAAAAACACTGACACTGAGTCTAATGAGAGGGGTACTGGTAGATGGCATTTCACGTATGTTGTTGGAATCTGACACTGGGCCAGTTAAGCACATTCTGGTAATGTCATAGGGAAAGGCCTTTGGGAGCCTGCACCTGGTTTCCGCCAGACCGTCACGTGCACATTTGCTCTTTGCTTATTTTGCTTTGATATTTTCACTGTAATAAGTCACGGGTGTGAGAACAACTATATGCTGGTCTCATACTTTTTCCTAGCAAACAAGCAAACCTAGGTGTCATTTTAGGAACCTCTAACATAGTTTCATTATGTGAAATTTTTATTATTTGGGTTGATGTGTTATGCATGATCATAGTCGGAAGATGATTTCACAGAATGCCTGTCCTTGAATTTGTTTTTCTTGGTGCTTGTGGAGATTCCTGTAGATCAGCATCCATCCGAATAATGGCATTAACGGGGTAAGGGAAACAATGATGTCAGAAAATAATGTGAAACAAGCATCAATCCTATTTTAATAAGAATAAAAAATATATAATCCTAATGATTGACAATGTTCTATAGTATGAAAGTTCCTATGAAGAAAATGAAAACATCACAGTGTCCATTTTCTTCAACTAAGGAAGGTTTAATTCCTTTTTATAATAGTTATAAATCAATCAAGTAACCTGGGTAACCACAGAAAACCATGTAACTATCATATATAGTATAATAATGTACCAGTGATTACAGTTTTTTTTTATTTGTTTTTAATCTTTTAAATTTCCTATTAAACTACAAACATGGCTCACCTATAAAAGGCAGTTGGGTGTTCACAGGGCAAGTCAAAGAGTCAAAGAAATCGCATCCAGAGTGTAGGATGAGTTACCATGGACATTCCAACAAACTCAATAGGTATGAAAAAGGAGACTGGTCTTCCCTGTTGACCTGCTGCTCTTCTCTGTTCATCTGATAAAGCCCTGTCCTTCACGTTCAGTTTAAATGCCATGTGTACAGCCTGGAAACCTATATGTCATAGAATTCCCTCTGCCTACTAACTTCTCAGGTCCGACCATCACTGAGTCGTACTAACACCCCCTTTCTGTTGTTGCTTTCTTTCAACACTGTCAGTGGCAAAACAGACACTGGCTTTCTAGGGGGAAATACTACCAACTACCATTGTTCTTTCTTAAATTAGTAAGATTTTTAAAGCAAAGCAAATGAGAAAGACGTAGGCCTAGAAAAACTACACTTTAAGATGAGTAAGTTGAGCTGCCTGACTTGATCTGAGCATGGACAGGTGAAAACTTGTTAATGGACTGATGCGAGTCCATGGAGGCAAACCTCCCTTTGTCTCCCAGCCTCTTTGTGTGGTTTCCTTCCACCTATTGTCTACCTGAGTAATCTCTCTATCCCTCAAGGGCTCAGTGAACCAGGGCCTACAGACCAAATCCAACCTGCTGTATGTTTCTGTAAATAAAGGCTCATTGGAACACAGCTGTGCCTACTCACTTGCGTGTTGTCTATGACAGCTTTCACACTTCAGTGACAAACTTGAGTGGATAAGACAGTCCACATGGCTTAAAATTGGGCCCTTTCAGAAAAAGCTTGCCAGTCACTGCTTTATACCATAACCAGAGTTTCCTACTCAAATCCAGTCTTGTTACCCTTCTGCTCAAAGCTCTGCAATGAATACCTGGAGGAAATATTGCTGGTTCCCTAATCCATAGTCATTCCTTAGATTTTATTCTTGCTGAAAAAGCACAACTATATTTGGATATTTATTGTCATGATACACAAACAAGGTGGTATCCCTGCAGCTCCAAAAAGAGAAATGGCTTTTGCTAAGCTAATTGCAGTAACTGGTTCACCACTAACTGCTTCAGAAACAAGCATGTGGCATAACCTAGTCTATAAAATGTCAGGGGAGGCCTACTCCAGGTCTCTCCATTTTCTTATTTAAAAGAAACACATAGCTCTTCATTAGTAATCATCAGAGAAATGCAGATGAAAAGCCCAATGAGATACCACTTTACACCTGTCAGAATGTCCATCATAAAAATGTAAACAAATAACGAGGGTTGGTGAGTACATGAAGAAAAGAGAAAGCCTAGCACACTGTGAGTGTAAACTGGTGCAGTCACTGTGGAAAACTGCATGGAGACTCCTCAGAGAGAGTATGAATAGACCTGTCATTCCACTTCTGGGTATTTATCCAACAAAAACATAAATGCTAATTTGAAAAGATACCTGCAGCCCTATGTTCTTTGCAGCATTATTTATAATAGCCAAAATATGAAGCAACATAAGTGTTCTTCAATAGATAGATGACTTAATAAAGAATATGTGGCATGTATATATACAGAATGAAATATTACTCAGACATAAAAATGAATGAAATCTTGCCATTTACAGCAATATGGGCGGACCTGAGAAGGCGCTTTGCTAAGTGGAATAAGACAAACACAAATACATGTATTAGTGATCTCACTAATACATACAATCTAAAAAAATAATAACAAAACAGAAACAGACCCCATAGCAACAGAGAACTGATGGTTGCCGAAGGTAAGGAGTTGAGGAGATGCATGAAATAGAACAGGGGTATCAAACTCATTTTCACCAGGGGCCGCATCAGCCTTGAGGTTGCTTTCTAAGGGCTGAATGTAGAGCTCCTTGCCCCTAGCTAAGGAGTAGTTACATTTATACAGTCCTAAAATTACATTTGGCCCTTTGGAGGCAACTTCAAGGTTGATGTTTGGTGGCCCCCAGTGAAAATGAGTTTGACATTACAAAATAGAAGAATGTGAATTAGAAATGCTTCCTGGGCTTGTGCTGAGTCCTCCCTCTATCCAATCAGATCTTTTTCCCAGGTTTTCCAGGCTAGACTCTGCCCTTTTATGGCACCATAAAGTCTCCTCCTGAGCATGCCTCAAAGTTTTGCCTCCCCATCAAGTTTCTACTGTGCATACACTTAGTTCTCCAGCACCATCTTGAGCATGCACCCAGCAGACAAATCTCCTCTGTTTCTTTTTTGCCCCCATAGTCCTGAGGAGTGGCCTGGTTGTCCCTCAGGGAGAATGGAAAGCTGGTCCTTCCTTCCTACTAAAGGTGTGTGTTGGTGGGGAGAAGATATAGAATGGAGGAATGATGATCTCTTTGGTGGGGATTTCACTATGCCCTGGAGTATTTGAAGCTGTAACTTCCAGACCTAAGCCTGATTACCTACTGAGTAATCTGGTACTGAGTAGGTATACTTTTCAAACTCAATCAGGCCCAGCCAGTCTAGCTCTCTTCACTTTTAATTCCTAGCTGCCTATGCTAACACTTCCTCATTTAATGCAAATCTTCCAAATGGGTCAATTGAATATTAAGCTGCAAAACTGTCCTTAGGGTTTTTGTTGTTTTGTTTTGTTTTTAAGATTTTACCTATTTATTTTGCCCTGGTTGGTGTAGCTCAGTGGATGGAATGCTAGCCTGTGAACCAAAGAGTCGCAGGTTTGATTCCCAGTCAGGGCACATGCGTGGGTTGCAGGCCAGATTCCCCAGTAGGGGGCACACAAGAGGCAGCCGCACATTATGTCTCTCTCCCTCTCCTTCTCCCTTCCTTCCCCTCTCTCTAAAAATAAACAAACAAAAAAAATCAACCAAGGAAAGTGAAAGCCCCCAAGAAAAATATTTTTTAAAAAGCACTTAATGTCACTAGGAATAATGTCTTATCTATTTATTCTTAGAGGGGAAGGGAGGAAGAAAGAGAGGAAGAGAAACCTCAATGTGTGGTTGCCTCTCACATGCCCCTAAATGGGGACCTGGCCGCAACCCAGGTATGTGCCTTGATGGGGAATAAAACTAGTGACCTTTTGGTGTGCAGGCCGACACTCAACCCACTGAACCATACCAGGCAGGACTGACCTTAAGGTTTTGAAATCCTCATTCAATGAAGAGCCACACCTATTATTTTTTAAATCCTAATTATTTTCTCTGTTTTCATCAATCTTCTTTCACATGTTTTATTTATGATAAAAACAAACTCCAATACAACAGAAGCTCTTCCACTTGGGACCTTGCCCTATGTATCTCTTTATCTAGCTATTGATTGGCTTTAATAGCCTTCATAATAAATCAGCTATCTAGTGAGTATCTAGTGGGTTTTCTTGTGTTCTTTGAGCCATTCTAGCAAATTAATCAAACTGGTGGGGAGGGTTGAGTGAACCTCTGATTGGTAGCTGCTTGGTGAGAAACATAGCTTACATCGTGGGATTTCCACAGGCATCTGAAGAGAACAGCAATCTTGTGAGACGGGGCCTTTGCCTGTGAAATCTGATTGTCTCAGGGTAGACAGTGCCAGAATTGAGGTGGATGCTCAGATGCACTGCTGGCATATGCAGATGATTCACTGGTGTGGGTAAGCCTCCACACACACACTAGAACTGGGTCACAGGAACTGTTCAGAGTGTTTACATGTTTTCTTATTCTTAAACACTAGTGTTTTCAGGAGTGTCACCTTTCAACAAATGCCTCTTCTATTTCACCTTACCTATTTTGTACCTTGTATCCTAACATGGTAAGTAAATCACAGAAATTCTAATTAAGTCTGTGCTAATAAGCTCTCTGAATATATGGAACTGTAAATTTGCCTATCACATGAAAAATATATAAATAATTTCCGGGACTGCAGGGTGGCGATAAAAATCTACATTAATGGTCCTCTTCGAGAAGTGGTTATTGATAGTTACAGCCAAGCAGATGTCTAAACTTGCTTCTATTAAAGCCTTTGATATAGAGGGCCACCTTATCTTGTATTTTATCTGTCTCAGTGATAACAATTATACCTACCAGTTTTAACACTTCAGTTGAATAATTTAGGCTATAATCCACTGTTTTGTGTCTGTAAGGCACCGTTTTCTCCCTTCTGCATCAGAGCAAGATCATTTCTCTCTGCCTGGAGCTTGAAGATGGGCATTTGCAGAATTTATTGCTCATTTCCTTCCTTTTAGCATTTGGGTTGTATCTTTATTCCTATAATCGTCACTCTCTTCTGTGTTCTTTGCAACTTAATGTGCGATTCTATAATTTTCAGTTCTTCAATCTTCTGAGCTAGTCCAATATTAAACTAGGAGTCTGTCCTTGTGGTTTTGAAATCCTGATTCACTGAAGGAGCTGCACCAATTACTTGTTTAAAATTCTAGTTATTTTCTGTTTTCCATCAGGTTCCTTTCATAGTTTTCATTCATGATAATAAGAGCAAGTCAGAACACTCGTTACTTTTTTTTTACTTTTTTCCCTGAATTGTCTGAATCGGTGTGTAACAAAACAGTTCCCATGTTCCACTTCCAATGTTAGTACACTTTTCTTCCTTTTAGTTCTCAGAGTTTCTCATTGCCTTTTCCAACATATTCCTTGTAATAGATTTTCATTTCTCTGGTAATTCCCTCGGAAACTCCAGATATCTCAGCAATAATGAACATACAGTATATACACATTAGGTAAATAAAGTAACCGTGGGTTTTCTTAATTGGGTTCCACATGAAGCGATACCTGAATATTGTTATGCACATGTATGTAGAAGTATAAATATAATAACATTGAAATTCATAATAAACCTTAAAATATTTAATTATATATATTTATATCAACTTCATAAATAATTAAGGGGTCTAATTAAGTGTGCCCTTTTTGTGATTACTACATCATGGTTTTAACTATCTTTATATAATAGCTGAATTTTATATAACAAAATATATTAGGCTTAGTACAATATGAGAAACTAAAATAGTCTTACTGTTGGAAGAACTAGGGGTTTTTCTTATTTATATCTGTCAATGTCTTCAATTAAGTACTTCAATTAAGTCACATTCTGACAATTTTATGAACTCAGATTTTCCTTGATCATTGTTAAACAAAAATATGTTAACCTTGGTGGCTGAAAGTCTTTTTTAAAGAAAGGGCTTATTAAGCCATTGCTCGCAAAGAACAAACAAGCAAAAACGAATGGGGTCTAAAGCAGCAGCAGCTCCGCTAGGTGGGAAAAAGACATGTCTATCACCCCAGAGTTTTGCAAGCATTTTTATACATCGAGTGTGAGTGGATGGAGTTAAGGAAGATCTAAGCCTTTCTGAAAGGACTTACATTAGCTATAGAGGAAGGGGAAGGTGTTACAGGAGGGATCTTGTAAGATCAATGGGGAGCAGGGAGGGAAATGGCAAGGGAGAGCCTGCCTTCCCCTGAGAAGGGAGAGGTCGGGAAGTGCCAGGGGCGGCAGGACTAAAACCGCAGCCAGTGCAGGACAGATTTCCATACTCCCAAGTAAGGATAAACCAACTATCGCGGCCTGTGACACGGCAGGAGGAAGCTTGCACAGAGTATGCCTGGGCGGGAAAGGTTGCAGCACACGTGTACTGTGGAAGTGAACATGGCAACAGGAGAAGGCCCCTGCAGAGGGCATGCACCAGGCAGTAAAATGTTCGAACAGAGGAAAAGTCTCGCCTACTTGCTTCTGGACCACAGATTTGGGGTCAGGATTTTTAAATGATGGACAGGTGGAGACTCGGACCGTTTTCCCCTTCTGGTTCCCCTCACTCCCCCGGTGGTGCGGGCCTGAGCATCCCCTGGCTAGTGAGCCCTGGGGACCACGTGGTGGGGCAGCATTCCCAGGCCCCTCCTGGTCAGAGAAGCAGTGGTGGTGCAGGCAACCAGCACTGCACTGCCTGGCCCTGTTCCCTGGGCACACAGTTTCATGGAGAGCTGACAGCTGGAAGGATGGGGCACAGGTACAGACACAGGGCCAGCGGGCAGGAGCAAAGAAAAGGGCAGTGTGCAACAAGCAGGACTCCAGAGAGCGCCCAAACTCCAGAAAGATGCCTGAACCTGGACTGCAACGGGGAGCCAACTAAGCCGACTGGATGATCATCCCGCAGCTGCCTATGTTTCTCAAAGGACCGTGCTTTAAATGGGAGAAGGAATTCCAGGTGCAGCTGTGAACTAATCTATCGAAGGGTAATGGGATTATTTACCACCACCCTTTGGGTGTTTGGATGTTTAGAGGGAATAGGCTCTGAGGCAGAAGCCCGCCGTTCTTCCAAAATTGTGGAACTTTTGAACAAATGACCCCTTTCCTTTTCCACCAAACCTCTGCCTCCAGAGTCTGCCTATTGGGCATCAAGCCAGTAGAACTCCACTTGCTGTTTGGTAACAATGGGGTAAGCAGGGGTGTCCAAACTTTGGTTGTCTCTGGGCCACACTGGAAGAATAAAAATTGTCTTGGGCTACACATTAAATACATTGTGACACATAATCATAAAAAAATCTCAATGTTTTAAGTAAATTTATGATTATGTGTCAGGCTGCACTCATAGCCATCCTGAGTTGCATGCAGCCAGTGAGCCACAGTCTGGGCACACCTGGGGTAAGGTTAAGCAGGGGGCTAGTTCCACAGGGAAAAAGTGCCCACTCCTTCATATTAGCTGTGGGCAGCAGATTGGAAAGTTCATGTGTAAATAATTGGAGGTGTTAACAATGTAGATCATTCAGGCCCCTGTTGTGGGGGCCCAGCTTTAGAGCTTAGAAGCTGAAACACAATTTAAGACATGATGTTGTTTTTAGCTTAATGAAACCCATACCTGACCATCAGTCAGAGCCTGGTGGCCTTTCTTACTGCCCCAGAGAGTAAATAAGGGAAGGACCCAGGCTTATGGGCCAAGCTGTGAAAAAAACTGAGTACTGAGGCTACATATTCAATCAAAATCATACATTAAATCAGGACCTTTGGTTTCTAATGCACTTACCTAATTTTTCTTTAGAATGTATAGAATGGAAATAAATATAAGATGTAGACACTAAGCTTTCAGTAGTTGTAAAAGATTTTTGAAGGAATGGATGGTGGAGATGAAACCCAATGAATATGAGATGTCACCATAAAAGAGATTGTTAGCCGCCCACCAGCTGATATCATAAGGTGTGTTATGTATATAAGTTCCCTGGGTCTGTGTATGGCTCAGTCCTAGACAGATACATTGATTCAATCTGCCTCAGGAAGCTGAATGAGGCTAGTTAACATTAAAAGAGACATAGGTATTTATTGGTATCTTTGTTAATTTATACAAAGAAATATAACCATCAAATGGGTCAGATATTTATATTACTAGAGCCATTTTCAGTTTGGTTTAAAAAAAAAAAACTATGAAAAGCCAAATAATCAGATTACTTAGTAAGCCAGAATTGGCATATGTGAATTGGCCTAATAAGTAATGTGATATTAATGCTTAATGACCTCGGGGTTTCTGTAGTGTAAGCTCTGGAATTTCTTGTTGTGATGGTGTTTTGTTTTGTTTGTTTGTTTTGTAATACAAGTGCCTACATTAAACCTTAATTGCTGAGGCTTCCATTTCAAAAAGGCATCTACTTTAAAGATGTCTATATCAAATAATAAACACACTGGCAACCAGGAAAGGAAAGTGGACCATTCAGACTACTTGCTTGTTTCTCTTCCTTTGTGTCACAAAACCTTAGGCTCCCAAAGTAGAACTCCAGGCCCAGGAGCACAGCTCTCTCCCTGCAATCTCGCTGTGTGGCCCCAGTTGTGCTGTATAATTTCCAGGTCTTGTAAGTAATAAACCTGCATCTTTTCCAAGTTTCCTAACGGTTATAGCCGAAGGGTATCTTGCAATCATAAGAAGAAGGGCTGGTCCAGCCACAACATTGGTTTTTGATAGGCTGAGAGCAGTACAAAATGGGCTAATAATCTGATACTCTTATATGCATTGGAGAACTGTATTGTTAAAATATAGAATGAGACTGGATATTTGCATAGGCATTTCAATGTATTCTTACTCCTGGAAGAATTTGAGAAAATAGCCCCACCACTACCATTAGCAGCTCCCCATCAACCTTACCCGAGTTTCTTTATGTGTGTTTTTAATGAACTTATTTTAATGGACTTCTTTACTCATTAATACAAATGATTAAAATATGATAATACAAATTTTTTTGAGTTTTTGGAGTAGAAATTATTTTCTGTAAATTGCTATATCGTTTTTACTTGTTAGCTGCTCTCCCCCACACCTATTCTCTAGAACTCAATCCATCACATGTATTAATTTAACCCTTAAACATGTGGAATATCTTGCCTCTGTCAGTTCTCTAATAATGATAACGTGTTATCTTCAAAATAAGACCGGATCATTATACAATGACAGTCTCCCATGTGCCTGACGGTTGTTCAATGACAGCAGTAGAGAAACTCCTGCCCAACACTCCCTACTGGCTGGAAAGCCCCTTCACAGGTGAGGCAAGCACCAACTTTTCCTTTTTCTTTTTTTTCTTTTCTTTTTTTTAAGTACAGGTTTAGTTTAATTTTTTTTTATTTTTTTGTTTTAATTGTTGTTCAAGCACAGTTTTCTGCCTTTTACTCCCATTCCAGTCCACCCCCCACCAGTCCTCCCCCACCTCCCTCCTGTTTCACCCCCCCTTGTTTTTGTCCATGTGTCCTTTCTACTTGTTCCTGTAAACCCTTCCCCTTATCTCCTGAAATTCCCTCCCCTCTCCTCTCTGGTCACTGTCAAGCACCAACTTTTTCAAGAACTGGTTGTACCATCAGGAAACCTGGACTCATCAACTCAGGATCTTTTGAAAGTTGCATAAAGGTCTCACATGTTGTGAAAGAAAAGACTCTTCTTCCTCCTCACTCTGGATAAAGTCACAGGAGAATTTAGAACTCATTTTTATTCTCTGGATGCTAAATGGTGATATTTTTAAGTCTAACTATGACATGGGAAAAGTAATATATTTATTTTTGCCTTTGATTATGTATTGAGAGGTTGATGAATTCCTCTATATAAATTTTAAATAAGCCAAATTAAATATTTTTAAATTAAAAACACATTTGGTATTAAAATATTTAAAAATTAGTGGAAATTCTTATTTATCTTTTCTGATAAGTATCAGTCTTTATTCTCAATATTTTCTCCAGATATTATAGAAGTGAAATGGAATATCTTATTCATGATAGTTAAATACACATGCATACAACATGAATATTCACAACTATCTATAAAATCTACACGAATATTTTACCTAAGGAAAAATTAAAATAAATTACGTGTGTTTTTGTGGGGATAGGGCAGGTTGGAGAAGGGGTTGAAGGTGAGATCTGGTGCAGCCAGTGTTTACTACTATTTGCAATGCTAAGCAGTAGTGTTGCCCCTAGGTGTCAGTAATTGATTAGAAATCAACAGCAGTAAACAATTCCTTGCAAACAAAAATAACATATTTCACCAACAGTGTATAGTTACCTTGTCAATAAACAACCTGAGCTTCACCTCTGATCTTAATTTTTTCTGTATCTTTGTCAGTTTTGTTTGATGCCCATAACATCCAATAATCCAAAGATCTGGTCCCATCAGCCCCTTGTGACACTGTGAAGTAAGTACAATTTGTTTAGGCCATCTTATTGCTCTTCTCTGTCTCCCACTTTCTCTGACTTGGCCCTTTGACCCTGAGTTACAGTTATGTTCAACCCAGAAATAGTGCCTCAAGATAACACTCTGAGCCGTACACTTTGGGTTACTGTCTTTCTCTTGAGCTTAATCAGCAGGGTGCCTTTTACTGCCCACAAAACAATCAGAGCCCCCTGTGAAAATCCTGCCTGGGTCCTATTACTGTCCATTTCTCCCATCTTAAACCTATGTTTTCTAAGTTTATAATATATGTATTGCTAAGAAATTGTTATGCTTACATATAATTTCAAAAATGTTAACCATACCATCTGAATCTTCAGAAAATGCATTTTCAAGGTAGAATTCATTCTGAAGATGAATCAATAATATTTATTTAGTATTGGTATTTTATATGGCTATTTCTCATTAGCCTAATATTTATAAATGTTTTCATATGGTTGGTACTGCAAGTTTAAGGTAATTCTGAACTTAATCATATGATATAGGCACTACAGTTATTGCAGCTGAGATTCGGGCTAAGGATGTATTTTAACCTTTGAGATGGTTGAGAAAGGAGAGGATCTAGGCTGTGGCTTACTTGAGGTCACCATGATGGAGGTGACAAAAGTAGTTTTGCTGACACTAGGGGTGACATTACCTACCTGTCAGGTGTTTTGTAAGCACCAACTTAAGTCATCTAAATTAAGCTTCTTGGTGACCTCCAAAGTGCTAAGCAGATATTACTGGATTTATTAATATTTAAATGTAAAGCCTTATCTTCATATTCTTATGTTCACTAGGACAGTTAGTTAATCCACCAAACATGTAACATACTGCTAAGACCTGAAGGTACAATAATGATTAAAATTTGATTCCTCAAGGAGTGTTGCTGACACACAGAAAGTAAACGTAGAGATTGTCTCTTTGTGTGTGTGGAATGATCCTAACTAGAGATCTAACAAAGTGATTATCTGTTTACACGAATGACGATCTGGAAGGCAGAAGTTGTAGTAGCACAGCCACGTTGCTTTCTAGGTAGAAGTCAAAAGCCCATGCAGAACAGTCCTGTGCTTCTGATGACAGAAGAAACAACTCTGTGTGGGGTCCCAGCCTCGGGTATTAGCAGTGGCCGTAGTAGTGATGCATCTCGTACTGCAGGGCATGTTTGCAGCTAGACTTAGCTCTCTGACCTTTCTACAACAAGCATCAGATTGAGGATACAACCCAGACTGTCTGCATTTCCTAGCTTACACAGGGTGCAGTGAGAAGATAACATAGGAGAGAAAATGGAGTTCATTGGCCCACATTCCCATAGATAGGGAAGATTTGGATTATCCCCTTGGGATCTAAGCTGATCTATGAGCTACCCAGAAAGACCTAATATTTTCTGGTCCTTGAGGCAGGTGATCACAGAAGGTTCTTGGGATTCCAGACTGGAAACGACCTTTCTGTGAAGTAGAAGGTCTACCTTCTGGACTGCTGGTGAATGAGGTACCCTTTCCTCATTCATGCGTTGCTGCCTACTCCTGAATTTTTCTTCTAAATCAAGAAAATTATTTTAATGTCTACTAATGAAGTCAAATCTGGAGGTATTAATAGGCTTTTTTCCACACAGAGAAAAATTGTCAACATCAAATATGGTTTAAAGTTACTTTTAATGGATTATTTTTTGCATCTTTGCTTGTTTATTTGAGACCTACCTCTTTTATCCCATAAAAATGAAATGACATAAGCAGCTGTTAATAAATGTCAAGTGAATTGAAAGTAACACTTTGCCTTAAATACTGAAACTAGGGAGTTGAGACCGAAAAAACAAAGATTCAGCTTTAATGTGAACAGTAATTTATCTATCTCCAGCTAAAAAGAAGGTAGATTGCAGTCATTAACACTGTTGGCATTTCATTTAAAGTGAATTTGTAGACTTGGCATCAGTCAGTAATAAAAATAACGCAACTTGTAATTTTATAATCTTTCTCACCATAAAATTTAGCATTTTAGCTTTATTGAGGTATAGTTGGTTTACAAAAAAAGTACATAAATAATGTATAAGTTTAGTGAGTTTGGACATATGTATGTCCTTATGTTACCACCACCATAAAGGTAATAAAAATATCCATCACCTCCGAAAAACTTAGAATTTAGATTTAAACCTATTGTCCTAATGTTTAGAAAAGTTTGATTTTTTTTCTGAGACCACGTGTTTATTTTCATTTCTTCAAATTGCCCCAGCTCCTTGCAGGACAGGAAACTGGAGGGACATAGAAGATCCTGTCTTGTCTTCTGCAGTGAAGTTCTATCAAAAGACCACCGGAGGGCGCTGGACCGCACACCAGGAAAATCACTCAGTAGGGGTGTACTGCTCTGAGGACAACCTGCAGGGTAGGTGAGGTGAAATATCTCTCCATTTCCTGATAGGCTTATTTTAAAAGCATTCAAATATGCATTCAGTGTTTAGTGCAAAGTGTGATTTCCCAATGGCAAAATCCATGTCCTATTCAGTCTGAAATATCAGATTTTGTATCCCTTATGAGAGGACATTTGTTGCAAATATGGGAGAATGCAAAAGATTTGTTTCTACAAATTTCTTGAAATCAAGAGCTCTGTTGGCTGGGTAGTTGAGTTGTTTAGGTCGATAAGTCAATATGTCAAGGTTGAGGGTTCAATCCCTAGTCAGGGCATATACAGGAATCAACCAATAAATGCATAAATAAGCAGAACAACAAAAATCAATGTTTTCCCCCCCTTCCTCCCCCCTTCTTCTCTCAAATCAATAAAGTATTTTTTAATAATGTAAAATTGTTTTCAAATAACTGCATTCCAGAACAACTCTGCGTCTGGAAATTCACAAAGTCTGTTATCCAATCAAATACAATAAAAAATTCAAAGAAGAAAATAAATCTGTAAGAAGGAAAATCAATCAATAGAAAAAGGCCCAGAAATGACACAAATGACAGTTATTTGTCATTTAAACGATTGCATTTAAAAAGTGATAATAACTATAGCTCCATAAGTTTAAGAGCCAGAGGAAAGAATGAACATGCCAAGTAGCAATATGGGGAATATAAAAGAGTTCAACTGAGATAAAAATTACTGAAAGCAGATACAGGGTACAGCAAAAGTAGGTTTACAGTTCACATGGAAAATATACAATAATTAATAAATGATAGTACAATAGTAAACTCTGTTTTTTACATACTACTGTAAACCTACTTTTGCTCCCCACTCCTGTAATGCTGCCAGTGAAACAGATTAGTAAAATAGAAGACACAGCAGTAGAAACTGTCCAAAATGAAAGACAGGAAAAGGGACTATGCAACAAAAATTTGATCCCAGCATTAACTGTGGACAAATTCAAATGGCCAGTAGGTATGTAACTGGAATTGTTGGAGGAGGGAGAATATAATAGAAAATATATTTGAATAAATAATGTCTGAAAATTACCCAAACTTGGTAAACACTGCAACCCACACATCTAAGAAGATTAATGAACCTCAAGACAGAATAAATAAAAAAGAAAAACAAGCCAAAGCAAATTAATATTTGCTTAAAACAAATGACAGTGATCATCTTAAAAGCCTCCAGTGGAGAATAACACAGTACAGAGATAAGAACACAATAACCAAGACAGCATGCTTTGTGGTGGAAACAGTGCTCACCAGAAGGTTCTTACCAGTAAAGAAAAATCTTAAAATGTTGGAATTTAAAAACAAAACAAAAATACTGTTAACCTGGATTTCTAAACCAAATAAGAAAGTCTTTCAAATATGAAGGTAAAGCCTTTTTTCAAGACCAGTATAAAAACCTGTCATTTAAAATTATGAAAATTCATAATGTTGATGATTTATTAACCAAAGAATTAAACAGTAAGTTGCAAATGAAGTTCTACATTATTCTAAGATTGTTATTTATGACAAATCTAGTCTTAGATATAGTTCATGAATCTACATCATTTCATTCTATTAACCATATTTTTAAATAAAAACTTTACTGACAATTTTTAAGAGCATTCTGTTACTGGCATGAGGACCTTTAAAATATGTTTCTAGTGATGTCTTTTGGTGGCTATACCCTGAGGACATGAAGCTGGGTGTTGTAAGTAGGTGAAACCATAGCTGAGGAGAGGTGGGAGGTGTAAAGCATATCATCCTGGAACACTAACTTTATTCAAACAATTTTTTAACAAAACAGAGCAGCACCATGTATAACAATATCGGGGAGTTGCATTATAAATGCACAAGACAAAGATAAGCTTCACTGGAAGTGCCTTAGACCCCTCCTGAACCTCTCATCAACCCCTCCCCAACCCCACTAGGAATTCACACTTTGCCTCAGGATGCACTTCATTGGAAAAGTTTGCAAAGAATATCTACACCAAGGGCATTGTGCACATAATGGTGTAATATGCCTGTATGTCCAGGCACATGTCGAATGATCCTGATCAAGTCATCCAACATTTTTACTTTTCAGCTACCTCGCTTCTTAAATGAGAGAATAATACAACACAGAGTAAGTCACTAAACTGTTATCAAAATGGATGTAAAAAGACTACCGTCCTGGCAACTCACTCACATCTTACAATGAAACAGAAATTAGAGGGGAGATTTAGAGAGGAAATTTTTTTGGAGCCCAATAAGCTGAGAATATTGCAGCAAACCACATGAAAAGGAACAAAGATCATAACATCTCACCAGTCCTACATGTGTATCAGGCTTGCACTATGTGCTCATTTAAAAATTAGAACAAATTTGGAACTGAATGAAAATAAAAACACCATGCATCAAAAATTGTCAGGTTCTAAACCATTACTTAGAGGACATTTTATAGTTTTAAATAGCAGTATTAGAAACAAAGAAGTACATAAAATCAATGAACTCATCATCCTCCTTAAGAAATGAGGGTAATGGGAAAAAAAGAACAAATAAACCCATAAGTAAGCATTAAAAAGGAAATAATGGAAAATCAAGGAAACAGAAAACATAGAGAAAATTAATGAAACTGAGAGCTGGTTCTTTGGGAAAAACAATAAAATTGGTGCCAACAAGCAAAAGAAATTCCATGTATTAGTATCTTCTGGACCCTGCCAAGACCCCAGCCCACTGTACACACAGGGATAGGGAGAGGGAAACTGGATTTCCACACTGAGTGGTAAGACCTGGGAATCTGATTTCAACTGATCTTAGACAAATAAATCAATTGTTTTGTTGTTGCTGTTGAAGGTGTTACCCTTTAGAAACATGGAATAAAAGTATATACGCCAGAGGATGTCACAAAAATCTTTATTTACTTTCCAACTAAGATCAGGAACAAGACAAGGATGTCCACTTTCACCACTCCTATTCAACATAGTACTGGAAGTCCTAGCCACAGCAATCAGACAAGAAAGAGAAATAAAAGGCATCCAAATTAGAAAGGAGGAAACAAAACTGTCACTGTTTGCAGATGACAGGATAATGTACATAGAAAACCCTATAGACTCTGCCAAAAAACTACTCAACCTAATAAATGAATTTGGCAAGCAGCTGGATATAAAGTCCATACTCACAAATCAAAGGCATTTTTGTATACCAACAATGAAACATCAGAAACAGAAATCAGGAAAAAAAATCCCATTTGATATAGCAGCAAGAAAAACAAAGTACCTAGAAATAAACCTAACCAAGGAGGCAAAAGACCTGTACTCAGAAAACTATACAACACTGAAGAAAGAAATCAAGGAAGACACAACCAAATGGAAGCATGTGCCATGCTCATGGATTGGAAGAATTAACATCATCAAAATGGCCACACTACCCAAAGTGATTTACAGATTCAATGCAATCCCTATTAAAGTACCCATGACATATTTCACAGATATAGAAGAAACATTTCAGAAATTTATATGGAACCATAAACTACCCTGAATTGCTGCTGCAATTTTGAGAAAGAAAAACAAAGTAGGAGGGATCACAGTACCTGATATCAAACTGTATTACAAGACCACTGTAATCAAAGCAGCCTGGTACTGGCACATGGATTAATGTAACAGAACAGAGAGCCCAGAAATAAACCCAAGTCTCTATGGTCAATAAATATTTGACAAAGGGGGAAGAAGCATAAAATGGAACAAAAATAGCCTCTTCAACAAATGGTGTTGAGAGAACTGGACAGCTACATGCAATAAAATGAAACTCTAGCACCAACTTACACCATATACAAAAATAAATTCAAGGTGGATAAAAGACTTAAATATAAGTTGTAACACCATAAAAGCCCTAGAGGAAAACATTGGCAGGAAAATCTCAGACATTCCATGCAGCAACATCTTCATGGATATGTCCCTGAAAGCAAGGGACATAAAAGAAAGAATAAACAAGTAGGACATCATCAAATTAAAAAGTTTCTGCATGGCTAAAGAAAACAGAATTAAAATGAAAAGGTTTCATCTACCAACCGTATGGGAAAACATATTTGCCAATGGCATGTCAGACAAGGGCTTGATCTCCAAAATATATAAAGAACTCACATGACTCCACTCCAGGAAGACAAAAAACCCAATTCAAAAATGGGCAAAAGACTTGAACAAACACTTCTCCAAGGAGGACATACAGAGGGCCCAGAGACACATGAAAAGATGCTCAGCATCACTAGCCATCAGAGAGATGCAAATTAAAACCACAATGAGATACCACCTCATACTCAACAGAATGACCAACACAAACAAATCAACAAACAAGTGTTGAAAAGGATGTGGAGAAAAGGGAACCCTAGAACACTGTTGGTGGGAATGCAGACTGGAGCTGCCACTGTGGAAGACAGTACAGAATTTCCTCAGAAAACTAAAAATGGAACTGCCTTTTGACCCAGCAATTCCACTGCTGGGAATATACCCTAAGAGCCCTGAAACACCAACCCAAAAGAACCTATGCACCCCAGTGTTCATAGCAGCACAATTTACAATAGCCAAGTGCTGGAAGCAACCTAAGTGCCCATCACTAAATGAGTGGATCAAAAAACTGGTACATTTACACAATGGAATTCTATACAGCAGAAAGAAAGAAGGAGCCCCTACCCTTTGCAACAGCATGGATGGAACTGGAGATTGTTATGCTAAGTGAAATAAATCAGGCAGTGAGGAACAAATACCATATGATCTCACCTTAAACTGGAACATAATCAACAAAAGAAAAAAGCAAACGAAATATAACCAGAGTCATTGAAAATAACAATCTAACAATACCCAGAGGGGAGGGACAGGGTATAGTGGGGGGAAGGGTTTTCAGGAACTACTAGATAGGACACATGGACAAAACCAAGGGGAAGGGTGGAAGCAAGGGAGGGAGGGAGGTTTGGAGCGGTGAGAAAATACAACTGTAATTGAACAACAATCAAATAATTTTAAAAATTCTATGAAAAAAATCCTTATTTACTGAGGTATTACAGAAGAGAAAATATACATTTACATAATTTCAAAAATCATATTTTCTTTATATTACCTGGAGTAAATAACCTATATCACTTTAACAAAATGGCTAGAGGGTGTTTGGAGCCAAGACTTGCTTTTTTACTTTTGATGATACCAAGTTGAATATTTTTAAATTCTAGAAAGAGTGAGGGTATCTATTTACTGTGTGCTTTCCTTTGAATTCCTTTGTAAAGGC
Organism: Phyllostomus discolor; assembly: GCF_004126475.2. Lineage (NCBI taxonomy): Eukaryota > Metazoa > Chordata > Mammalia > Chiroptera > Phyllostomidae > Phyllostomus > Phyllostomus discolor. The sequence goes on from NC_040903.2 coordinate 86,638,218, forward strand.
TGGAATGACCATACAATTTTTATTAATGGGCCTGTTCCTAAAATAATTAGACAAACAAAAGGATTAAAAGAAAGTATATGTGCAGATAATGGGTATCCAAACTGTTATGTTTTCAAAGGTGAATAAGATATATATATAGCTACTAAACCATTTTTACTACATTAGAAATTAATTTTATATATTTTAATATTAAACCTCTATCAAATGCTGACAGAATAAAGCTTTCCTGTTATGTCTCCAGGCACAAGTGAATATTTTCCATGGCTTTTATATTGAAGATTGCATTTCCTTTTGATGCTGAAGTTACTCCCAACCAGTGGGCACCTTTTCCCACATGGAGAGCAAGAAATTTGCTTATTATTTTTCATTCTGTGGCAACCAGCTTTACTGTTCTTGGATGTACCTTGAGAACTGTATTGGGTTAACTATTGTCCCTCCAAAATTCTTGTCTACCAGAATCTCAGAATAGGACACTACTTAAAAATAAGGTGGTGTGGGGTTTTTTTCCAGACATAATTGAGTTAAGACCAGCTCATGCTGGGTTAATGTGTGCCCTAAATCCAGTAACTGGTGCCCTTATAAGAAGAGGAGAAGAACATGTGGTCACACAGTAAGAAGGCCACGTGACCACAGAGGCAGAGGTTCGAGGGGTGCAGCTCTGCAAGCTACGGTACAGTGAGGACCGCCAGACACACCGAAGACTGAGAGAAGAAAGGGAGGGTTCTGCCCTGAACTTTCACAGGGAGTTTTGCCCTGCTGGCTCTTTGGTGTTACCTGTCTAGCCTCTAGACAATAATAGAGTAAATTTCTTTTGTTTCATTTCACTCGGTTTATGCTGATTTGTTAAGACAGCCCCAGGAGAAACTACTACCACAATAGATCCTAAGCAACTTTTAAAGGAAGAGAAAATGTTTTGGACGGTTGATTTGAATCAGGACATTCATTTCTGTTCCTCGTAGAACATCTTGACTTTCCTGGTGTTTTAAGAAAAATAGCCAAGTGGTACTGCAGGTACTTTCAGCTAAATAAAAGTGAAGATATTAAACTAATTGATTGTATTTTTAAACGATACAATGTCCTTGCTGTTAGAGAGAAAAAATTGATTTCTCCAACTCTAAACTATAGCTAGCAGTCATTGCTATTGATTAGGTGGTAGGAAAGGAGACAACCAACTGAGAATCGGATGAAAATCTGATTCCACCTCTAGCTCCATCTTATTTTCTAGTAGTGTGTTTACCCAATTCTTTGCAAAATTAGTAATCTTGGCATTTAAAAATTATTCTGGCATAATATCTATATTTATTCATTTTCTTATTTTTTGTGGGGGGTAAAAAGGAAACATATTGAAATATTTGTTTTACCAGGAATGATAAGATGTTATGGACACCACCATGACAGTCTAAAAATAATTTTAAAATATAAATAAGATGAACATAATAATGAAGATCAAAGGGGAATTTGGGAAAAAGGTGGAAGTAAAATTGGAACTAAGAAGGCTCTTTCATTCTTATTTATGAATTTTTTTTCTGATTTAATTACAAGTTAATTTATTTTGCTGAGATTGAAAATAGGCCATGAAGTAACCTTGGCCCTAACCCTTTTGAAAAATTAGTCTGGCTCATAGGACTGGCTCTCCTCTAGCAGAAGGAAGAGTTGGGGCCACCACAGTAATTTTGCAGACCTGGCAAGGTCAGTCCAAAGAGGAAATGGCAGACAGTTCTCAACTTGTGGGTCTGTCTCCCGGTGGAGAGCGAAGTGGGGAAGAAAATGGGGTTTCTTGCCCCGTCCACCACCACGCATGGTCATCGCTGCACACAGCCCCTCCTTGGGCCACGCTCAGCACCTGACCGCTGTGCCTCAGGAGAAAACAGTATCAGCACAGATTAGGAAAACTTTTTCCTATAAGTCTGCTCTAATTGTGAGAGTCTTGTGATCGCTTTTCAAGATTCTGATATGTCTCATTATATAACTTATACCTGACCTCAAAAAATTTCATTTCAAAACCCCCAAGTTAGAACAATATAAATTATTCAACTTTGAATCATAACAATTTGCACTGCTAAGGAATTAAACATTTATTGATTTTGTGGGTGTAACAGTTTGGATACATATTTTCACAAATGACAAAGTTTAAAACTTACCCCTTTAAGAACGAGATGTAACTTGGTGGCATTGTAATGTTAAAAAATTACAGGAATAATATTCTTGTCTATGACTTCATAAATTGTGGTTTACACTTTCAAAGCTGCAACCAGTCACAGAAAATAGTCCACCCAGTCACCTGCTCAATTCGTATGCTCCTGTTCTTTCATCCATTACAATGTATTTATTTTTCCAGGAAGAAATACATTTCAAAAAATGTCATGGGAAAATAAGTCAAACAGGAGGAAATTATCTCTGGCATAAAGTAACAGAGACTGTAACCCTGGATATCATTATTTTTCTGAGGTCCATCAACCAGAATATAATACCTAACTGAAGGCAGGTGAGTATTGTGCATGTTTGTGTGTTTGTGTATCCTCATACGTGTTTGTGTGTATACATTTTTGTGTATGTTCAAAGAAGAGGGACAATAAGAAAAAACATTTGTGTGAAGAAGGAAAAATAAAATATAACTTAGACACTTCATTTAATTTTTTATTACATTTTATTAGTTTTCTCCATTAGGATCAAAAGTCCATGAAGACCTCAATTTTGTTATGTCACTGCTGAAGGCCCAGTGAATAGAATATTACTTGTCAAGTAATAGGTACTTAATAAATATTTGTTTAGCTAATGAAATAAATGAATAAGGGGCAGTCTGTATCCAATTTAAGGTAAGTATAGAGGACCTGGCCAGTGTGACTCGGTTGGTTGGAGCATCATCCCGTAACCAAAAGGTTGCAGGTTCAATTCCAGGTCAGGACACATGCCTAGGTTACAGGTTTGGTCTGGTCTCTGGTTGGCTGGGGAGCATACAGGAGGCAACCAATTGATGTTTCTCTCTCACATCGATATTTTGCTCCCTCTGTCTCTCCTTTTCTTCCCTTCCTCTAAAAAAAATAATGAACATGTCCTCAAATGATCATTATAAAAAATGATCTTTATAAAAAAAAGTAAGTATAGGGGAACAAATGATATGTAATTGCTAAAGAAAAGAATGTAACAATTATATTTTTCAAGATTAGAAAAATTTTTCATTGAGATGAAACTCATATATCATAAAAATTATCATTTTAACCACCTTCGGGCATATAATCCAGTGAGTTTTAGTACAGTCAAAATGTCATGCAGCCCAGCCATCACCTGCACCTACTTCTGGCATTACAGAATGCTTTTGCCTGTCTCTATGAAATTGTCTATGGTATACATTTAATACAAATGTAATTGTACAATATGTGTCTTTTGTGGAAAATAATAGTTTACGCTAACCAGGTGAATGTTAGTCAAAAGAAAAAACTTGAATTTTAGTAAGACACGTTTGTGAGGTATTACCTAGCCCTGAGCTGATCTGAAAACAGCAGCTCATATTCCCCCTGATGGAGGTTTCTAGCACCTTAGGGATCAGGACAGGCCATATTCTCAAAAACTTTTACTGTTACTTTAGATACTTCCTCTTTAAAAAGTAATCATAATACTTAACTAATTGCTAAAGTGGAAACAACAGTCTTTTGGATGAGAAAAACACTAATATTTGCTCATCTAAAGCTGAAATTAGACCTATCTTATTTCCTGTATTGAAGAAAAAGGGAAAAAAGATTTTCTCTATAGATCATTTGAGTGGAACCATAAACCCTAAATAATTTTCTCTTGCATCTTCTTCCACAGAAAACCAAAGCTTGCAGCGATTTCTTAGCATAATTAACTAATATTTTTAGATATCTATTTTTAAATATATTTTTTATTTTTAACAGATTTCTTACACGTGTTTAGTGTATTGATTATAGAGGTCATTTGTTTCTTAAAGTCAAGATAGTGCTGTGTAGGGGAAGGGAAAGGAAATCACAATCCAGCAGCCAGAGGTAAACATTCAATACTTTGGTATATAGTGATAATTTGTAGAAAATAGTTGAAAATATACTGACATTTTTATTGTAAAATTGTGATTCCACAGAGAATTGAATGTGTTAACTAGAAATGGTCAATTAATACAAAAAGAGAGAGTGAATTGCTTTAAAATGCCTATATAAAGAATGCTTGCCTCTCTCTGGCCTTTCATCATGAGTTGTGATTTTAGGTTATAGGGTTTAGATAAAAAAGGACAGAGAAATGAGAGAGAGAGAGAGAGATTGGAGGCTGTCATAGACAGAATAGTAGCCGTCCAAAAGATATACCCAAGCCTTAACCCTTAGAATCTGCAAATTTAGCCTTATATGAGAAAACAATGAAATATCCCCCTCTAGAACTTTTAGAGGGAGCAGGGCTCTTCAGACTCCTTGATTTCAGACTTCCAGCCTCCAGATGCTTGAGCATAAAATCTGTTGTTTTAAGCTGCCATGTTTGTTTTGTATGTGTTGGGGTAGGTGCTTCCCATACATGGTATTGTGGGCATCCTTCTCTTTGCCCAGCCAATTCAACTATATCTGGCAGCATTATAAGTACTTCAAAGAAAGGTGTATTTTTATGTACCCTTTTGCTTTGAGATAAAAGAAAAAGTTTAATGCCTGGATGTTTGCTTTGTTGGAGATAGAAGGAAAACCATGGAAACAAGAAGCTGGTCTCTAGCTGGCCCTGTTGAAGGATCTTGGTAGGGAAACCATGGCAGTCAGAGACATCAAGGTTGTGTTAGGCAATAGTTCAGGCAGCCCTTTAAGGGTTTTTAGTGATGAAGTAGGACATGCAGTACGAAGATTTGCATTCTTTTCACTAACTGAAGTTCTAATGACGTGTGAAGTCGCCTGTGCCTGGTTAAGTTGTAGCAGGTGAATGGCAGGAATGATGAATCTCCGTGGGCAGTGGTGGGCAATCACACTAGGAATGGCATTGTGGTGCCCCCAGCAGGCTCTGACTTGTTCACAAGCACTCATGAATAGCCTCTGGGATTTCATAAACACTTTCAAGTAAGTGTATAGAGAAAGAGCAGGCCAAAGACAATTAAAAAGCACAAAATTATACCATTCTTATGACAACATACAAAACCTAAAACACCCAGGAAATTTAAAGTACAATTTTTTAAATTTAATTCTTATAATGTCTCTTCTGGGAGAGATGTAATTATGGCAAACCGGTCTCTGAATATCAGCTGCAATTTGTTGACAATGTAATTAGCGGTGGGCTTCATCATCACTTAATCCTTTATTTAAACAGATTTTCACTATCCCTTGCCCACCAGAGGGAACACATCACTTGTGGCATTTACACTTCTGGCTTCTGATTCTAATGCATATCAGCCAGTCCTATGTAATATAAAATAAGGCATTTGAAATTCCATCATGATATTTTACATATTAAGGCTATTTTTGTCATGTAAGAAGCAACATAACAGCAATAGTGGGAAAAATAATTATGCCAAGTATGTAGATACTTGATATCCTTACATACAATTAAAACATTGTGAAAACCTTAAAAATAAACTTTAAGATGTATGAATCTTCTCATTTTCTAAACTTATATGATCTTTCTATCTCATTTTTTGTTATGCATGCAAGTTTATGTCTAATTCTACAATTTTTAAAGGTAGAACTAAATAGTCTTCCTGCCTTCTCTAATTCACTGTTCTTGCAAAGCTATTTCTATTGAGTTAGTACCTAAAACAATGAATGATGTGTAGGTAACCATGCATTTACAAAAATATACACTATCAAAAATGATTGTTTAGTCTATTTTTAGTCTTTAAAAATATGATGCTTAATGGCATTTGCCGTCAACACCAAATATTGTTAACGACTGAGTGGTTGCAATTACTGTCTGTTGAATGGCTGACGAAGAGACAGTGAAGAGAAATGGGCACAAAGATATTTAATGAATTGGTATTCACACAGACCTTAGAAGAAAGCTACAGAGATGTGAAGAATTAGTTGTAAGTCTTCTAGTGTATTTAATTTTTATAAAAACAAATCCTTATTTGTTCAAAAGCCACCATTTTTTTTTCTTTTGAAAAATACTGCCTCAAATGATTTCTACTGCAAATACAAGGAACTCTACTTTTAAAAACAACTTGCAGACTATTTGGGACTGTTTTCTATTCTTTTTACTGTACGTATATAATAAATTATTTCTTCTATACATTGTGTTAACATCAATAAATTATTCAAATGCAGGCTATTTTGAGGTAATGTAGAGTCTTGGTAAATGTACAATTCGAGGCTTAAATTTGGGCCTGCCACCTCCTGCTGGCTACCTGACCAGCCTTAGAATATCAGCTATTAATATGCAAATGAGATTATTTCCCTGGAAAATATTATTAGATTTAGTTTTTAGTTATTTATAAGCACCAATTAATCCACCAAATTCACTTTAAAGTCTTTTTTGCTACTAATTAATAAAAAGTACTATCTATACATAATATTGTAGGAATCAGAATCACATTATGGAGGAATTTCAAGTTTTATATAATCAACTTCATCAATTTGATCTCTCTAGAAATAAGATGCCAAAATAGAATTAGAAATGCAAAGAATATATAATATCACAGGAATTGTTTCATTAATGCTAAAGAAGGAACAGAAGCAGGCGCAGGTGAGGTAATTCTGACAACTGTGAAATGAGGGAGAGAAAGGTTGACTGGGTTAGAAGAATTTTAAACTGAGGGTAGCTGGGAAAAAAGTCTTGGCTAATTCTCTAGGAAGGCTGAAACCAAAGACTGCTCATTATAAAAATCTGGTGTTAGGCGGAAATGCCCCTTGCCATGCTCTGAATGAAAATTAATATTCATCAAAATATTAACTAAAATGAAGTTTGTGTACTTTTCTAATATTATTATCAGAAAAAGTAGACACCAGGCAATAAATTAGCATTACAAGAGGAAAAAGGTGATTTTCATAAAGCTAAAGAGGTCACATCACCAGAAAGAAAACTCAATTATAAATTTTAAATATGTGCCTACCAGCATAGCTTAAAGGGTATTAAAAAAATAAAAAACTAAAATTAAAATAGAAAAATTTAAAATCTTGGTGACAGACTTTAACATGTTTTTCTCAGTAACTGATAGAAGAACCAGCAAAAATTAGTAGGATATTGCAGATCTAAAATACAATATTTAAGAAAACTGAACCAACTGGTATTTCAATATCATTTTACCCTTTTGGGACAGAATGAATTTTTCACATACATTTAATGCATTTTATCTCAAATTTACAAAACGATGGTATAGCATAGCTCCAAAATTTTTTTTCATCCTACAAACTACAGTGGTGTAAAATAAGCTAGATATCAAAATAGCAAAATAATAACAGGGCACTAAGGATTCTACCCTTGGTCAAGATAGAGTAACAGAGATGAGGTTTAATATTGCTCCTGAAACAACTGAAAGTCTAGACCAAATGTGTGCAACAATAGTTTTCAAATCGGGGCTCATCAGGAAATGAAAGATGATGTCACTGAATCAAAAGGAAGCAAGTGAGGTGAACCATAAAACTGCCTCCTCAGTGTGTCGAGACGCTTCTAGCCTCCACGGCAGAACGGGGGAAGTCAGGGGGAACCTGTTAGGTGCTCTGAGTTTAGGATGAAGCTTACAGTTGTGGGAGGCCAGTGAGGTAGACCAACAGAGAAAGGAGAGCAGCACACAGAAAATTTCAAAGACTCTAAAGATTCCCTCAAGTATTCCTCAGAATACTAATCAGTCTATGTGTGAGGACACTAACTAAAGTTGAGGAAGGAACTACACCAAATAGTTACAGGGAACTGTACCCAGAACTCACACAGGGGCCAGGATGACACACCTCATAATTCATGGGACATTGGGAAGCGTCCTTGAAATAACCTTCCCTAAGTGGTGGAAAATAAGTGTCCCCAAATTAAACACTGTGATTGGGACAAATTTCAAAAGCAAATATTGAAGGAATAAACTTAAGTTTTCAAGTAACTTAACTGCATCCCAGAACAAAGCTAAAGAATAGATGATGATAGATGAATAGATTGATTAATAGATAGATAGATGATAGGTGATATATAGCTATATATACATATTTGTGTCTGAAATATATACAGGGACTGACAAAAGTAGATTCATAACTGCTTATGTGGAAAATATAATAATTAATAACAATACAATAATAAACTCTCTCCCACACTTACGGCTGTAAATCTATTTTTGCCATACCTTGCATATGAGGGAGGAACCCAAAACCCCTAGAATTTATTTATTAAAAAATGCATATTTATTCTTACATGTTTAAATTTCAGTCACCTTTAAAGCACTCTCCATTTGATGCACCTATCGAGACTTTTTTCCACTACTCACAAGTTTTTGAACTCCTCGACTTTGATGCCTTTAAGTGCTTCTGCTATTTTTTCACTTCTCCCACATTGGCAAAATGTTTCCATTTGAGGACTTTTTTTCAACTGGTGAAACAAAAAAAAACAGTCGCTCAGGGTGAGATCAGGTGAATAAAGAAGGTGGAGCACAGGGGTCATGCCATTTTTTATCAAAAAGTGCTAAACACTCATGGTGTGGGCAGATGTGCTTGTAAATTGCCCATCATGAAATGGGCAAATGCATTGAAAAAGTCTTCCAAAAAAATTAAATGAAGCTGAGTGTAGCCTCTTACAACAATGCCAGCTAGTACATTGATACAGATGGGTTCCTAGAACACTCACGTAGGAGGGGAAGCCTGAGGCCCTGCCCCCAGCAGATAATTCCATTTTATTTGTTCCCCCCTCTTATATGAATACCCAGGACTGAATAAGATAACTTTATGTTTGATATCTAAAATAAATTATTACAAACAATAAGGAGAAGGAAAAGACATAACTCAAAATGAGAAAAATGAAATATTTGAATTGGCTTAGACTTACATGGATTTATAAGCAGAAAATATTAAGTAATTCTATTCCATATGTATTGAATATGTTCAAAATCCCCAATGTTTAAGATTAAAAAAAGCACTGACTTGTATTAAAGAGGGACAAGGTATTTCAGAAGCAAACATTAGTGAACTTGAAACAGCTATGGAAACAATATAAAATTAAACAGAAAAAAAAGACTGAAGAAACACTGAACACATTATCAGTGAATAATAGCACAACTTCAAGTGTCCTAAATCACTTAGGACCCATTGAGTACCAAGGGGATGAAAAATATTTGAAGAATATAATGTTTACAGAATGGATTAAAAAGTACAAATTGGCAGCTATAAAATAGCCAGAGAGATGTAAATTACAGCAAAGGGAACATAGTCAACAACAGCGTAATAACTCTGTACACTGTTGGAGGTTACTAGGCATATCAGAGGGATCACTTTGCAAGTTATGTAAATGTTTAACCTCTGTGCTGTACACCTAAAACTGATATAATGTTGACTGTGATTGAAAGTTTTTTTAATTGAAAGAGTTATCCTAAGTTGATGAAAACAATTAAACCCACAGATCTGAGATGCTTAACAATCCCTAAACACAAGAAACATGAAAAAATTCTGCAACATACATGATAAGCAAATTTCCCAAAAGCAGTGAAAAAACAGAAAAAATTAAACTGTGTAAAAAAATTAAAGTCAGTGGTAACAGATACACTACTTAAGACAAAAGGAGAAGTCTTTGTGGAAACAAAGTGAGCAGGAAGATGGCAGCCAAACATCTTTAAGTTACTAAACAAACAAGTAAAATACAATTGGTACCAGTAAAAATATCTTTAAAGATAAATGAGAAATAAACATTTATTTCCTACAAGAAATGGCAAAGAAGTTCTTTAGGAAGAAAGAAGATGATTCTAGATGGAAATATTAATCTGCACAAAATAGTGTAGACCAACAAAAATGGTGACTGAATGAGTTGAGGTATATTATTCTTTTCTAATTATTCAAATCTCGTTTTAAAATGTCATCTTTTAGGCAAAAATAAAAAAAATGAGGTCTTGAGTACATAGAATATGCAAAAGTAAAATATATGAAAACAACAGCATAAAGGCTGGGATGGAGTAGAAACAGAAGTATAACATTATGAGGTCCTTATAATACACATGACATGACGTACTGCCACCTGAAGGCAGACTGTCAACTAAAGATGCACATTGTTGCTAATAGTCCAACAATGGACATAAAGTGAAATACTAACATATGCTCTATTAATTGAAAAGGAATGAGAAAAGGTGGAGAAATGAAACTAAAAGAACCCAGACAAGTAAAATAAAATAGATTTTATTCCTAGCCATGTTAATAATTGCATTAATGTAAATGGTCTAAACCCAAAAAGACTCAAATTTTCAAAAAAGCTGAATTCTTGAATATGCGCCTAATCCAGGATGTTTATGAATGGCAAATAAGCATATGAAAAGGTTCTCAGCACCTTTAGTCAACATGGAAATACATATCAAAACAATGGTATCCTTGCATACCTATTAGAAAGGCTTAATTTAAAAAGACTGACCATACCAGGTGTTAGCAAGAAAATAAAAGAACAATGGGAATCTTGTATTCTGCTTGTCAGAACGTAAAATGGTACAACCCTTTTGAAAAACCATTTAGCATTTTTTTAAGTTACTTACCCACTGTATGATAAGGTCATTCAACACTTAATGTGTTTTCCCAATAGAAGTGAAAGCACATGTCTATGTGAAGTGTATACAAACGTTTATAGCAGTTTACTCCAATCTACAGTTTGAATAAGTCAAGGACCTTTCAACAGATGAATCAATAATCAATTTGTGGCACTTTCATACTACTGGGCAATAAAGAAGAATGAACTCTCTATACTTGCAATAGCATAGATGAATCTCAAAATACACTCAAGAAAACAAAAAACTAGACCAAAAAGTATATAGTGTATGATATCACTTATTCAAATTCTAGAGATTATGCAGGTACAAAAAAAGTATATTAGTAATTATCGGAGGTAAAATAGGCCTGGGAGGCCAGGGAAATGAGATTACCAAAAGGTGCTAGAAATTTTTGGGGGGTGATGGCTATGTTCATCAGTTTGATTGTGCTGGTGTTTTCACAGGAAGACACTGCTGAAATATAAATTTATACACATTAAATATTTATTTATTATAATTGAATCAAACCTTAATACATCATGAATAATTTATTGTTATTAAGGGAATATAGGTTGACTTTAACATTGGAAGAGCTAAACACTGCAAGTTATCACATACACAGGGTAAAATAGAAAATCATTTTCATCTTCAGAGATGGAGAAGCATTTGTTAATATTCAATGTACATTCATGATAAAACTAATAATAACTATAACATACTGCATGATAAATATTTTCTCATCTGGATAAAAAGCATTTGCCATATTTTTAAACAACATCATAATTAATGGTGACTTTTTGAATTATGTCTCCAGAAATGAGGAATAAAAAAACAATGCCTAAATCACCACTAGTAGAGATTCTAGTCAGTGCAAGAAAACAAAAACAAAAAAAATGGATGAATGAATGAACAAATCAATGAATAGATGTTTAAAAGGGAAAGCAAAATTCTCATTACTAATAGATGGCATAATTATATCCACAGAAAAGTGCAACAAAATTTATAAACTAGTTAGTTAGTTAATTAGTGAGTTAATAAGCAAATTTTCTGCTTCACTTGATATAAAAAATCAATTATGCATCCATATATGAGCATAAAAAGAGAAAAAGAAAAACTCTAAATAGAAAAAGACAGGATCTACCTTAATCATAAAAATATTAAGTATAGTACTCCACACAGAAGTAGTTTCACCGATACGTCCCCTAGAACAAGGGACATAAAGGAAAGAATAAAAAAATGGGACTTCAAAATGCATTCTTTATTTCTGACTGGTCCTTTTGTGTAGAAGACCATTCTGTGTGGCGTGGGCCCAGCTCCCACTCGGAGATGCACAGGACCCCCACCCAAGGATAGGTTCTCCCATGGGGAATCAGGCCTGCAATGTGCCTAGGACGCTTTGAGTCTTGCTCTTGCTAAAAAGCTCTCTCACCCTGAATTGAGGACATTGACTGCAAAGTAACTTCCTAAAATCCAGCTAAACCTTTCAAGGATGAATGTAACTGGTTCAACCACTTTTGCCTTTTCATTTGCAAATATCCCTCTTCTGTGATGTGATTAGTGGCATTGGCTCCTTTGTTTTCTGTAAAAGGTAACCACCTAAAGCAAACCTGTGCATAGTAAATGAGGACCATCATGTAATGTGCCAGGAGATAGAAATAAGGCCTGTCAGGGTGGAGGCTGCTGCTTTTGCTCCCCTTGAGAGAAAAGTCATGCTGTCCCTTTTCCTCCACCAGACTCGGTAGTCTGTGTGAATGTCTCATTTCACCCATAATGACTTGGACACCGCAGGCTGGTGTCTGCATCACTTTTGTATGGTTTCTTTTTTTTCTTCCCGTGCTGTTGAGTATCCTTGTAACAGTTATTCCACACTCTCTACCTGATAAATTGTTTACCTCCATTTCATTTAGTTCTTCCAGAGAATTCTCTTGTTCTTTCATTTGGGGCCTGCTTCTTTGTCTTCCCATTTGGCTGCCTCTTTGTATTTGTTTCTATGTATTAGGTAGAGCTGCAAAGACTCTGGGGCAGACAAAGTCAAACCCTGCCAGTGACAGGCCCTAGGCAACCCGTTTGGAGCTACCAGAGACCCACAGTGGGCGGCTGCCTGTGCTGGGCCTGGGTGTGTGCAGGGAGAGCAGGCTGTGCACCAGGGTCGGTTTCACCAGCACCAGGCCTGGAGGAGGGTCAGATCCAGTCTCAAATCTCCCAGAGAGCTGCCTTCACCTGCAGGCTTTCTGTTAGGCTTAAACAATGAAATTGCCTCCAGCTATATCCTTGGCAGCTGCGCTTATAAGGGAGTGCTCTGCCTGAGAAAGTTGGCCTCTGCAGTATGGGGAATGACTCAGCACAGGGATCCTGGTGGCTGACCCTTCAGTTCTCTCCCCAGAGCCACCAACCCCAGACTCTCTTCATGCATCTCTGGTCTGCTCTGCCCTCCCTCTGCCAGAGCCCAGGGTAAGTAGCCGCCAACAAATTTTTTTTGTGTTGGTCCTGTAAGAGGTTCTCTGCATCTCTAGCTGTCTCTCCCTGGTGGACAGAAACCCTGCTGCTTTTCACAGTCAGATGTTGTTTGGATTCCTTTCCTAGTTCTGGTGCTCTATGATGCAGTTTAGACCCCACACTTCTCAGGGGGAGCCCCCTGGCCACTGACATATCCCTCTGGCACTTCAGCTGTCACCTGTGGGAGCCCAGCCAGCTTTCTCATGCCCCATCTGAACTTTCTACCAGTCTCCTTATGTGAAGTGTTGGTTCTATAAGTGTTGGTTATACGGTTTCTCTCCAGCTAGTGTTCAGCTGGATATTCAGGATGATTTTTCTATAATTTACTTGTAATTCCAGTTTGGTCCTAGGAGGGAGTTATTGTAGCTTTCCCAAAAGTTACTAAGTTTTGAATATTTATCTTGTTTTCCTTTACAAGAAACTGCAAAGCAGTTTTCCATAGTTTCTGACTGGATCATATTCTCCCTTCATAAGGAATCTCCCTTAACATTACTTTCGAGTCAGACATACTATTTATGAATTCACTCAGTTTTTTATTGTCTCTAAAGGTGTCTTTCTTTTTTAAATTATAGAATTCAAACCTAAGAGTTTTCTTTCAGTACTTTACACTTCACAAGATTTTCTCATCTTGTCTTTATTTCTATCGAATGTGTCTTTTTCCTCTAGCTGCCACCAAAATTTTTCTTTATTGTTCAAGATTTTCTCTTTATCTTTCTTTAATTTTTTAGCAGTTTGAAGATAATGTCCCTGAATTTCTGAGTGCTCCTGTTGGAAATTTAGCCTCATGAGAGATAAAAATGGTATATGATATAAAGATAGGGCATGTTTTACTTTTCATGTACCATGAGAATTAGATCTGCAGCCCTTTGCCTAGTGAATTGCTCAGTTCTGAGCACCAAGCTGGTACACCTGGATTGGATCTCTAGGTTAAGCCCCAGCTAGGAGAACTGAAGGTGATCTTCCTCAGTAATTACCTTTTAAATAGTAAGAAATTCAGACCTCAGAGTCATCTCTAGTTGAAAAAAATTGAGAAACTGGAGTTTATCAGTCCCTTGGAAAGATTAATTTGCACCCCAAAATATTTAAGTGAAAAGGAAGGATCCTTTTCATCCTACCTTTTAAGAGGGAATTGTCTATTTCTTGAGTATAAAAGAGACAATCTATTGTTCTCCATTACTAACCTCTCAAGTGCCTGGCCAGTAGCCTAGGAGTTGGTGATTCATCCATCTGACTGCCATTGTATTGCCCCAGAAGTAAGCTCTGAGGCAATGGAGGCTAAGATGCTCATTATTTACTATAAGGTAATTAATACATAGTTCATCTCTGATCCAGAACACCTCATGCGTGCATTTAGATTAAAATTGATCATTATAAACAGTTTGCATCATTAACTCTTATTTCCAAAAAACAAGCTTTTGTTTGGAATTAATTTTGACTACAGTATTTGCTTTCCTTATAAATTTCTGCTTTAAATCTTATTTTATACTACCAAATAATTTTTATTTAATTATGTCTCTCCCTGTTTCTCAATTAATACTAAATTTAAATTTCAAAATATTCCTGTTAAATAATACAAATTTAAATATAAGCAGCTATAAGAAAGAGTATTCTTTTCTTCCTTCTCTCCTGTAATAACAATATCTTGTTGGTATTAGATTCCTGAAACCTAGTCTTTTTATTTTAAAGCTCTGTGAATTGTCTTCATTATTTTCCATCTTCCAAATTTCTAGGTGGCAAGTTCAATACCATTTTGAGGCTCTCATCATTGTATGTAACCTACTCACTCTGTCTCTATTATTGAGATTCAGAGATTTCACTAGGAAATTTCATGCAAGAGAACTGTGAGATCTTCCAATTACATTGTTCTCTGCTCAAAAAGGTGTCTCTCTTGTTTTCTCCTTCTCTCTCCCCTTCTCTCTCTCCTTTCACTATGTATATATAGTGTTTATATTTTGCCCAGGTATTTTATTTTATTCAATTTTTATATTGTTGTGCAGATGTATTGTATCTCTCCACATATATACATACATTAGAACATTAGCTAGGTTTTTAACATATCTTTTCACAATTTCCAAGTTTTGTGCTTTAATTTGAAAATCATGCTTTTAAATTCCAAAAGGTATTTTTATAGTGTACTTATTTCTTCATTACTTTTACAATTGTGTTTCTTTTCTACATTTCTAATTGAACTTTTCAATAGGATTGCCTAGTCTTATTTTTTGAGTTAGTTTTGGTCTATAAAATTCTTGAGTGCTCCAAAATGAATTGTATTTTTTTAACTTTTCATGGTTGATGGGTGTAGCTCTTCATAAACTCCTTCTGGATGATGACACCTCTCGTGTTGGTTAAACTTGTAGATGGTAAAATACAAGGTAGGAAATCTGGTCCACTTGATCTGCAGCAAAAAGAGAGAGAAAATGACTTTATGCTATGGGTAGATGAAAGAAGCTTCTTTTCTTTATCTAGCTGTAAGCAGAGAGAGATAGTCCTGTTCTAGACATGTTGAATGGCATCAGTTCACTACAGTCTCTTCTCCAGAAGTGGGTGTCACCCTTGGGCACCATAAAGAAAAAGGGATCCGCGGCAGGTCATTCTTATTGTGCCAAAGGGCTCAGTTTGGTTGATCTGACTGGCTCTTACAAAACAAGCAAAGAATGTGAAGTTATTGCCATAGAAACCAATCATCAATCATCATTCTGTTGCTGAAATCTGTTTTCCCAAGGCAAGGTCTTGAGTCAGCCTTCAGATTGTCAGTTTTGTGATATTTTAGTTTTAATATATTGTTTTTAAACTCAGGTGTTCATCATTATTATACTTGCTTTTAAATTTGTGGCAAGAAATTATAATAGTTTCTAGATAATGCTATTGAATAGTTTTATTGTTGTATTGCTTTCTCTTCATTCTTCATTCAGATAACCATTTATTTTCCTACATACACACCTAGTATTTGGATTTAATAAATTCTTCAGGTAGATGTTGATCCTTAGCAAATAACATGTAGTGTTATTTTGGGCCAATCATGAGTACATGTGATACTAAGTAAACAATTTACATGCATATTTGTAGTAATCTATTTTTCTTTTATACTCAATAATCTTTTTAAATACCTACTGTTCTTACTGTGTATATATCTAGTTCATCATTACTCATTCCACTTAATTATATTTATCTACTACCTAGATTGTGAACACAGTTTTTGCACCTATACTCCTGCTACCAGAAATAGTGCAGTGGTGAACAGAAATCTCCATCAGGCTTATTTATATAAAATTATATTCTCCATTTTCAGTGACTATAAAGAGAAATGTTGGGATGGGTGAGAAATAAACAACTAGTAAATTGATAAATCTTCATCTGGTCAGCAGTACCATGAAAACATGTGGTTCAGCCCTGGCTGGCATAGCTCAGTGGATTGAGCACAGGCTGCGAACCAGGCATCGCAGGTTCAATTCCCAGTCAGGGCACATGCCTGGGTTGCAGGCCATGGCCCCCAGCAACCGCACATTGATGTTTCTCTCCCTCTCTCTCTCCTTCCCTTCCCTCTCTAAAAATAAATAAATAAAATCTTTTTAAAAAATCTGGTTCATATAGATGTGTCAATCCAGTTCA
This sequence comes from Phyllostomus discolor, assembly GCF_004126475.2. Classification (NCBI taxonomy): domain Eukaryota; kingdom Metazoa; phylum Chordata; class Mammalia; order Chiroptera; family Phyllostomidae; genus Phyllostomus; species Phyllostomus discolor. Next base: position 86,654,932 of record NC_040903.2, read on the forward strand.
TAATAGTATCATCAAGATTGTACCATATGTCCAGCTCACTCACTTATATACCAAATTACTAATTAAAACGGAATGTATAACATATCATGTTTTGCATTAGATTATCTTTAACTTTTACCTTGGCAAAAAGAAAGAAAATGAGTAAATGATGGTACCCTCAAAAAGAAAATGAATATTTGCTATTAACAGAGTCAATTATTATAAGTGCCTGATTATGTTACATGTCCACTATACAAATATCTGCATTTTATGTGACAGTTTCAAAAGATCAGAAATCTCTTGTCAAATGAAATCACTAGAAAAGGGTATAGGGAGATAAGTAGTAATAGAAAAAATGCAATAAAATAAAAAAATTTAAAAATAGTTTATTCTTGCCAAAACATGGATTCTACATTGTGTTTTCTTTAAAATTTGAATCCTTAAATGATTTCATATTCCTAGAGTAATTATATAATGACATGATTAGTACAAAGCAGATAGAAAAACTAGTAAGAGATTATTGTTCATACAGATAAAATTAACAAGAATTATTTAATGAGCTATATTACTACCACAATAGGAAATACAGTGGCAAGATACCCAGAAAATATTAAGGAAAAAAGTCAACACCATTTGAATTAAAATTCATTGTATGCCGCATTTTAAACTTTTCTCCTTTTTTTTTTTAAAAAAAAATTTTATTTATTTATTTTTAGGGAGGGAAGGAAGAGAGAGAGAGAGAGAGAGAGAGAAGAGAAGAGAAACATCAATGTGCGGTTGCTGGGGGTTATGGCCTGCAACCCAGGAATGTACCCTAGCTGGGAATCGAACCTGGGACACTTTGGTTCCCAGCCCGTGCTCAATCCACTGAGCTACGCCAGCCAGGAAAACTTTTCTCCTTTTTTACCCAAAACCAATTTAATACAATGTTGGCAATAAAATTCTATTAAATAATTGTACTTCTTTTCATTAGTTTTGGGACAGTGTCTCAAAGTCATTTATAAAGCATGGCTGTTCTATGGGAAAATAAATTAGTAAATGACACCTCAGATAAGGGTTTGATCTCCAAAATATATAAAGAACCCACATTACTCTACTCCAGGAAGAAAAACAATCCAATTTTTTTAAAAAATGGGCAAAGGATATGAACAGACAGATATGAGAATCCTAGTACACTGTTGGTGGGATGCAGACTGGTGCAGCCACTGTGGAAGACAGTATGGAATTTCATCATAAAACTAAAAATGGAACTGCCCTTTGACCCAGCAATTCCACTGCTGGGATCACACCCTAAGAACCCTGAAACACCAATTCAAAAGAACCTATGCACCCCAGTGTTCATAGGAGCACACTTTATAATAGCCAAGTGCTAGAAGCAACCTAAGTGCCCATCAGTAAATGAGTGGATGACACAACTATGGTATATTTACACAATGGAATACAGCAGAAAGAAAGGAGCTCCTACCCTTTGTGACAGCATGGATGGATCTGGAGAACATTATGCTAAGTGAAATAAGCCAGGCAGTGAAAGACAAATACCATATGATCTCACCTATATGTATAACCCAATCACAAAAACTAACAAGCAAACAAAATATAACCAGAGACACTGAAATGAAAAACAAACTGACAGTAACCAGAGGGGAGACAGGAGGGGTTATGGAGGGGAAAGTGGGAAGGATCATCAAGGAACATGTGTAAAGGACACATGGACAAAGCCAAAGAGGGGTAGAATTGAGGGTGGGAGGTAGGGATGGCTGGGATGTGGGGGAGTGGTGGGGGAAAATGGAGACAGCTATACTTGAACAATAATAAAAATAAAGAGAGAAAATAAAGCATGGCTGTTCTGATATCTACACTTCTATTTTGTCACTTTTGGCTTTTGTCATTAACTTCCTATAAAAGGTTACTGTGTCTCTAGTATTATTCATAGTGAACATGGTAATATTTCATTAAGCATTATTAATAGATTATTTTTAGCATCATTGATGTATAGCATATTGATGTATAACTTACACACAGTAAAATTTATCTATTTAAAATTCACAGTATAAAGTGTTTTGATAAATGTGTACAAATGTAATTATGACTAAAACCCAGTTTTATAAAACTTCCATCACCTCAAAAACTTCTTTGTGCCCCTTTGAAATCTTTCTCCAATACTCCGCTGTTCCCAGGCTGTGACTGACCTCGTTTTGATCACTATAACATTGTGTATTCTAGAATTTCATATAAATAAAATCATATAGTAGAATGAAAAGTAGTCTTTTGTGGTAGATTTCCTTTACTTAGCATGGAGTTTTTGTCATTCATCCATGATGTTGCATGCATGCTGAGTAGTATCCATTGCATGGATAAACCACATTTGGTTTATCCATTCACAAATGAATAACCACCTAGGTTACTCTTTGTTGTCTAATATAAATAAAGCTCCTGTATAAACTTAACTATAAGTTTTTGTTTGGATTCATGTCTTTATTCTTTTGGAAAGATACCTATTGGACTCCTCTTTTTCCTGACAGACTCTGAACTAGTTGAGAAGAGAGTTAACAGATAAAAATCAAAACAACCCCTTAATTACCTAAAAAAAGTAGTGGGGTTAACCTCCAAAATATGTAATGAACTTATACAACTCAATTAAAGACAATTCAATTAAAAAGTGGGCAAAGGTCCTGAATAGATATTTCTCCAAAGAAGTCATACAGATGGCCAATGACATGTGAAAAAATGTTCACCTAGCTGTTGTGGCTTAGTGGATTGAGTGCTGGGCTGTGAAGCAAAAGGTCTCTAGTTCCATTCCCAGTCAGGGCACATGCCCGCGTTGCAGGCTAGGTCCCCAGTAGGGGGCATGCGAGAGGCAACCACACAGTGATGTTTCTCTCTCTTTCTCCTTCCCTCCCCTCTCTAAAAATAAATCAATAAAATCTTTTTAAAAAATGTTCAACATCACTAATCATCAGAGAAATGCAAATTAAAGCCACAATGATATATCACCTCACACCTGTCAGAATGGCTACCATCAATAAATCAACAAATAAGTCCTGGTGAGGTTGTGAAGAAAAGGGAACCTGAGTGCACGTTTAGTGGGAATGCAGACTGGTATAGTCACTGTGAAAAACAGTATAGTGTTTACTCAAAAAATTAAAAATAGAACTGCCTTTTGGCCCAGAGATTCCACTTCTAGGAATATATTCTAAGAATCTCTCAATAATATTTAAGAATCAAAGTAGTCTGAAGATCAAAAAAATTGAGAACTACTGGGCTAGTATCTATGTAACTCAAGAGACTGAAACAATGTCCATGAATCCTGGCTAGGTTCTGCCTTTAGTAAACTAAGCTTGTGTTTTTGCATTTACTTTGCTGTTCTTTCTTTTTAAAGCTGATTAAAAGCTTTAGCTATATAGCAGACTTCCATGGGAAGTGTGGTGTCTATGATAAAGCTAGAGCCTTGAAAGTCTTGTTTGTGGTGGGAGTTTGACAGTTATATTTGGGAAGGAAGAACCTTGAGGAAAGGTAAAAGTCAGAAGACATCCTAGGGGCTGCTTAGTCCAGTTTTCCATCTGCATAGTGTTTTTTTATTTTGAGGTTTTGATCTTAAATAAAGAATTCAGTTTTAAATACAGTTAATGCTAACACTTTACTTTTATGAGAACTTTTTATGAGCCTTTAATAAAATACATAAAATATAAAAATATTTTATAATTTTTCCAGTAGGTGTACCCACCAACCTCCACCTTGACACTTAGTCTGATAACAACTTGCACAGGAATTAGCCCAACAGCTTTTCTTCATTAGAAGAGGAAGTAGCACATTATCACATAAAAAATAGCAATAGCTTTCACTGGGGGAGAGCTAGTACTCAAGGCTAATGTTTCTACCTAGCAGTATACCGCACTATAAAGAAGACTATGTCATTTTAAAACTACATGCATATATCATAAAGAGGTATTTATAATTTTGTTTACATTAAATAAAACCTGAAAAAGGTCAAGGAAAAGAATACTTGGAATGTTTAGTAATGTTTAGAGTGAATATTCAAAATAAAGTAAATGTGACTTTCTGGCATAAGAAATAAAAATTTTAGGAATCTTCAATAGTTTTCATCAAAATGTTTAAGTTCCTAAAATGTGCTCTTCTACTCAAATCCGATCATATTATAGAAGTCAGCTACTGATGAATAAGCATGAGATACACAGAGAAAGGCCTTGACCTAGTGGACTGTTATTAATTAGTTTGATTTGGCTAAATACCATCACCAACTAAATTAATGTCAATAATTGGGAGGAAGAAATAAGCAAAATGGAAAGCCACCATATGCTCATGCCACACTCTTAATTGATAATAATTAAGTAATTATGGAATGAGAGAAAATTCAATTCAAATGTCTATGGCATTTGACATGCCTGCTTATAAAACCACATCACTTATAATGGGTATTGTTTCATTTGTCCCCTGAATTAGTGAGAAGTGTTAAATGCTAAGGAAAGAAATCACTCCAGTGCTGTCTAACCCATCCTCAAGCAACAAACACATTTATGAAACATTTTTAATAAGCAAGCTCAATGAGCAAAAAAAGGAATTCATAAACAAACTTTACCTGTATTCTCTTATTCTTTGTCTCAAGACAACAGGATGTGCTCATTGTCGTGGGGCATTAACCGTCGAGAAGCTGTGGATGGGGATGGGTGTGATGTTAACAGCAGCTCTTGGAGCAGAGCTTGATTACTTTTGTTCCTCAGGTCTTAATTGTTCTAACAGGGAAGCCTAGAGATTTGGTCTGGTTTCAATCATTTGCTCTCAAGCAAGATGTGAACAACAGGTTCTGACAAGAGGGTTAAACTTGCTTCTTTTTTCTCCAGCCTACTCTTCTATCATTAGATGCACGTTAGAAAACTGTTTCCTTCTGATTTATTCATCCTAGAGGTCAATGATTAAAACTATGAACCTATTTCTTGTCTGTTTACTTCTTTTAGTGAATAACAAATGAAAAAAGAGTCAGTTAGCAACTAAGAATTGCAACAATCTTTAAAATATAATTTTTACTGTTATTTTACTTGATTATCACAGTAGTTGCCTTGCATAAACAGATTTGACATTGATCTTTCTTAAACATTTTTATGGTGAGATAATAAACTAGAGTAGAATTTAGAGAAGTTCCTATTTAGATGTGGTATTGTTACAGAACAAACAAGGGGGGCCTGGATAATATACTATTACTGAAGGAAACCCCAGGTCTGTTATGTCTGCCATCTATAGGAAAGATGTCTCTCAATGCCAGAGATTCGTGAAAAGGAAAGGAAATGTTTATTTAATGCTATAAAACTTAAAGTAGTGACCTAATGTCTTCATCAAAAATCCTAAAGTCCCTTAAAACACCCACCCACAAACAGACACAGTCCTTCCTTCCCCTTTTGTCCAGTCTAGAGTACTGTATCTCAGGGAAGGAAATAGAAGTCCATGGCTCAGGCAGTCCCTGGTTCTTCCCAGTACTCCGTGCTAGGCTGGTAGGCCTCCCTCAGTCCCCGGCACCCTCAGCTGAGTCGCCGAGATCTCTGCTAAATCTGGGTGGTGGTTCCCCCTACTAAAGCTGCAGAGGTCCCCACTCTGGCAAAAGCACGTGGTCCTCTCTCCACCATTCCAGCCGTGTGGTCCTGTCTCCCAGGGCCACGGGAGTCCCTGCTTAGCCAAAACCATGTGCTTCTCTCTTCAACGGCTGCCATGTTTGGGTTTAAATCCCTGCACCAATCTTCTTCTACAGCCCCAGTTCCAACTCCTCCCACACTCAGCCACACTTGCCCTCAATCTGTTGTCCTTTCCAGCTTTTCTGGTTGCCATCGTGGGTCTGGGCAGATGTGCAATCTGGCAGAAGATTTCTGGGCAATCTTCTCCGAGCTCCCATGCAGGTGCTGTAACTTGGGGGACCTGCCCCCCAGTCACATCTTGTGGGGGATCCCTTTCCATCCCCCCAGCCCAGAGTATGGCCATAGCTATTTAGCATATCTAAGTGACCAGCCAAAGGCTACAGGTATGTTAAGTGACTATGCTGTGGATTAGCTGCAAAGCTGCCCTGCATGTTCTTGCTCTGTGTGCCCCTTCCACCAACTCACACCTGCAGGGGAAGGGGTGAAGACATCTTAAAATCTCCTGGACACCTTGAGTTCTGGACCCCATTTCAAATGCCCATTTGGGATCTCCCCTCTTGGCTGCACCCTGTAACAGTATTGATGCTTCAGACTATCTGAAGTGAGCTTCCAGTACTAGAAAAATATTGATTAAACACCTACTACCAAAGAACATAAACATTTGTCCTCATTTAAGCAGGTAATAAATTACATTTTCAAAACCACAGGTATGACTTTTTTATGGCTTTTTTATGACTTTTTATCACTTTGAGTCATAAAAAAGTGATTAGCCTCTCTCATCTCTCATTTGACTTTCATCAAGGAATTTGACACTGTATGACAAATAATGTATCATCCAACAAACAAGTTCAAGAAAATGCCTCCTGTATTAGTTTTCTAGAGCTTCCACCACAAAGCACTACAAACTTCATGGTTTAAACAACAGAATTTTATGTATCCTCTGCTCATGGAAATGCAAAATGGTTCAGCTACTTGGTGGTTTCTTACAAAACTAAACATTCTTGTACCATATAATCTAGCAAGCACACTCCTTGATATTTACTCAGATAAATGAAACACTTATGGCCATGCAAAAATCTGCAGGTGGATGTTTGTAGCAGCTTTATCTATAGTTGCCAAAACTTGAAAGTAACCAAAGTATCCTTCAGCAGATGAATGAATAAATCAATTGTGGTATATTCAGTCGATGAAATATAATTCAGCACTAAAAAAATGAGTTATTGAGCCATGAAAAGACATAAAGCGTCCTTAAATACATATTACTAAGCAAAGGAAGACTATCTGAAAAGGTTATAAGAGGGGGTACCAAAAAAACACCAGAATTCTCTCCTGAAGGATGGGCCCCTTGTAGTACAGGCTTCCATCACTATGTGAGTGTTCTAGGAAACCATCTGTATCAGTGTACCAGCTGGGCTTATTGTAAGAGGCTGTGTTTGGCTGCAGTGAATTTTTTCTTAAGATTTTATTTATTTGTTTTTAGAGAAAGGGGAATGGAAGAAGAAAAAGAGGGAGAGAAATAACAATGTGTGGTTGCCTCTTGCATGCCCCCTACTGGAGACCTGGCCCACAACTCAGGCTTGTGCCCTGACCGGGAATCAAACTGTGACTGTTTGGTTCACAAACTGGCTCTCAATCCACTGAGCCACACCGGCCAGGGCTTCAGTGAATTTTTTTAAAAGACTTTTTCAAAGCATTTACCCTTTTCATGATGGGTGATTTACAAGCATACCTGCCCACAGTGCTGTGAGTGTTCAGCAGTTTTTTACCAAAAATAGCATGCCCCCTGTGCCCCACCCTCCCTATTCACCCAGTCTCACCTGAAGTGACTTATTTTGTTTCCCCAGATGAAAAAAGTTCTCAAAAGGAAATGTCTGGCCAATGTGGAGGAGGTGAAGCAAAAAATGGCAGAAGCACTAAAAGGCATCAAAATCGATGTGTTCAAAAGCTGTTTTGAGCAGTAGAAAAAAGTCTCAATATATGTATTACATCAAGTGGAGAATACTTTGAAGATGACTAAAGTTTAAACATGTAAGAATAAATATACAATTTTTTAATAAATAAATTCCAGTTTTAGGGGGGTCCCTTTTGTATATGGTATGATTCAAACATTCTAGAAAAGCCTCAACTATGGAGACAGTAAAGAGAACAGTAGTTGCCAGGAATTTGGGGAAAGAAAGAGGTGAGTAGGTGGAGCACAGAGGATTTGGGGGCATAGAAACCACTCTGTATGATACCATAATGATGGATCCATGTCATTATACACTTGTCTGAACCCATAAAACATATGCTAAAAAAGAACCCTAATGTGAACTATGAACTTTGGGTGATTACGATGTGCCAGAATATGTTCATCAATTGTAAGAAGAGTTCCACTCTGGTGAGGGGTGTGGACAGTGGGGGAGGCTCTGCATGTGTGAGGGCAAAGTGTATGTAAAAAATTTCTGTATCTTTGCCTCAACTTTTCTGTAAATCTAAAACTTTTCTAAAAACATAGTCATTATTTTAAGAAAAAGGAAACAGTTGAGCCCTGGAACTTACATAAATATCTATGTTCAAAACCACAGCTTTCAAAAATAAAGATTAGAAACTATATTGACAAGTATGAGTAAAATTAAAATATTATATATCCTAAAAAAAAGAATTAACTCAAACATTTAAAATAAATTACATGTTAATTTAAGAGTTACCATTAACATTACAGTACATCACATTGTCCATATCTATTTGCCTTCCCTTGTGTCATGAATTGTTGGCCATTTTTCTTAACACCTCAGTCTTGTCCTTTTGCAGAATTTCTGCCATCTTACACCCAGCAATTTATGACCATGTCTGGTCACTCTGTTTTTTATTGATGTGAAACTGTGCCCTCACTCATGCCCACTTTATATTTTCTATTCTAGGGCCCCACAGAGATACTGGCAGGTCAGAGTGGGTAGTTCAGAATATGCACACTAAGCCAGACCCTGTTTTTAAAAATCTTAAATGTCCATTGGTATACTCTCAGCCTAGCTTGATATTTATTACACTTCTTTAATAAATTAGTTGCTTTTTATTGGGAAAAATGTAAGCATGCTTTTCCTAATAATGCCATTTATTTCTCAATCACATTTGGTTTTTTAATTATATAAAATAAATACATCTTGAAATGTGTTAAATTTTATAATGAAGGAAGGTCATTCTAAGGCAAATATGCCAAATATTGAATTGTATAGAGAAAAATAATATTGTAAGGGAAACATCCTATTTCAAAAGAATATAGATAATGCATATGACATACTTATTATGCTTAAACATATTCTCATTTAAGATGAGAATCTTAAATGATTCTCACACCTCTAGAATGGCTATTATCAATGAGATAGAAAATAACAAGTGTTGGAAAGGAATAAAGAAATTTTTCAATGCTGCTGGTGGGAATGTAAATTGGTGCAGTCATTACAAAAAATAGTATGGATGTTTCTCAGAAATTAAGAATAGAACTACCATATGACCCAACAATCCTTCTACTGGGTTGTATCTACTCAATAAATGTGCCCAATAAAAGGTAGTATCTACCCATCATGATTATGAAACCACTTAATCATAAAGATATACATACTCATGTTCACTGGAGCATTATTCACAATATCCAAGACATGGACACAACCTGTGTATCCTTTGATTGATGGTTGAATAAAGAAGATGTGGTATATGTACACAATGGAATACCACTCAATAATTAAAAAAAGAAATATCACCATTGCCATTTGCAATAACATAGACGGATCCTGAGAGTATCATGCTATCTGAAATAAGTTTCACTGACAAATAAAAAAGACCATATGATTTCATTCATATGTGGGATAGAAAACAAAAAGTAACAAATGAACAATCAAAACAAACAAACTCATATACAAACAACAGAATGGTGGTTACCAGAGAGGAAGGACGGTGGGAGTAGGACATGAAGGGTCAAAGGGTCAAACACGTGGTGACAGACGGAAATCAGATTCTGATAGTCAGGCAGGAGGAGTGCTCACCTACTTGGGGGAGGGTAAGATTTTTTTTCTGATCAGGCCTTTAACTAATCGGAGGCCTACCCACATAGGGGAGAATAATTGATTTATTCATTTCACCAATTTAAGTGTTAATCTCATCCAAACACACCTTCACAGAAGCACCCTGAATAATCTCTGACCAAATACCTGGGTACTCTGTGACACAGACAAGTTGACACATAAAATTAACCATCACATCTCATTATTAAGTACAATGCACAAAGTAAAAGCAAATGATAGCACCAACCCTCTTTCCCAGCTCAATCATTTTATCTACCCATTAATCATTTCTCTCACCCCTTGTTTCTGTAATAGGACATTAGCTTAATAGTTCACATAATTTTAAAAATGACCTGAACTTATGACCTATACAGTCCTATTGATGTTAGTTGGATGAATATCTGGTTATTCTGCTCTCCTGCCAAATTTTCTTGCTTGAGAAAAATCAATAGAGTTGAATTGTATGTCAGGATACCACGCAAACAAGTTCTTTCTCTTCTGATCTTCTCTTCAGAATTTTTTATCAGAAACATAGGTAAATTTCTAGTAGTTTCAATTCATCTAATAACTTTCAGAAAATAGGTCAATAAATGTATTAATTTAACAACAAAATATTTATTTATTATGATGCTTCAGACATTAAACTATACACAGAAAACAATGATCTGAGTTCTTGAACATTAAAATATAATAGTAGAGGAAGCTAAAGCAATACATAAAGAAATATAAATTTTTAAGACTGGTAGGAAGAAAAGAAACACAATGAAGTGATAGAGAATAATGAAGGCTTAATTATAAAAAATAAGGCTTCTCTGAAAAAATAACATTCTACTTGAGACTAAAGAGAAAGGGATCAAGAGATATTATCAAAGAAAAAATGAAAATCTTAAAGCCTATTTAGAATTTTCTTAAAATGATCAATAACATATTTAATTATTAAATATGTAATGATATTTTTAAATTTAATCTTTATTGTATTTACCCATTACCCTTTAGGCCCCTTATACCCACCACCAGCAATCATCACACTCATCCATGTCCATGTGTCCCATTTCCTCTTTGCTCAATCCCTCCACCTTCTACTCTCCCACCCCTCAAGGTGACATCCTGCTCTCCATCTGTGAGTCTGTCCCCATTTTTCTTGGTTTAACAACCTTTTAAAAACATTATATTTTGTCTTAAATATTTTAGACAATAAATTCTCTCTTAAAAAAAGTCCTTTTGTTTCTGTTGAGCTGTATTCCTTCCACTAAGACTGAGAAATGCATCTTAATATCATCAAGAATTAATCCACTGTATACTTCAAGAACCTAGATAAAAACTCTTTTATTATGCTCCATAAAACTCAAAGTAGATAACAGTCTATTGCCGATGGCTCATAGTTTTGGGTACTTTAAAAAAAAACTTTCTTTCCTTTCTTCCATTGTGTGTATGTATATATTGTACATTGTGATTGTTTAGTGAATACAGAAAGTCCACATTGAATGACCTGTCCATTAGCTCCAAAACACCATTCCCTTTCATATATATATTTATATCATTTTATTTAGAGAAAAATGCCTTCCTGTTCAAGAGGAAATGAAATTTATTCTTCACATGACACAGACTAAATTGACATAAAACATGAATATCAGTAACCATTGTATGGGACATTTCTTTATTATGATTTTGTTATTTCAAATAGCAAATAGGAAACGACAGTGTTAGCATAATTATAGAGCATGGGACAAAGCAGACAATAACCTTTTGGAAGCAATATTAGTTAATATCTAATGTTACTCAACTTTGTTTTTATTAAAGCAAAATTAAGGAGTTAAGTCATTAAAATATACAAGAAAAGCACATTAGTAAATTTTTGTTACAAGTGGAAATGACCAAGTGAAATTTACTTAAGGAAAAAGTATTCATGATACAAGTCTCAAATCATTCAAACAGGGTTCTATATCTTATCTCTAATCTTTCTAAACTGCATCCGTAAAGCTGGCTTTATTCTCAGGCCTACATATTTACAAAATAGTTGTCACAATTCCTGTCTTTTACATCTTCTTATTTATTCATTTTTATTGTTCTATTACAGTTGTTCCAATTTCCCCCATTGCTATATCGTTTCCACATCAACTCGCAAGAGAAAGTCTTTTTCCCCAATAACTCAAGAAAAACCTCCAGAATTGAATTTCATTGATTTGATTGGCTGACTTGGTGCATGTCTTTCATCTATCAAACTATCATGGTCAGAATAGATAACACTGAATAATTCAGCCAAGGTCATTCATTCCACAATTAGAATTGAGGATAAAATAAGTTTCTTTTTATTTAGAGAAAAAATGGAAGTATTTCCATTTATTTAAAGAAAAATGGAAGTATTTCATTGGAAGTATCTAGGTTACTTTCAGCACAACAAAATTAAAGTACTATGACCAAAATAATACAGAGTGAATTTGGCAAATGTGTATTACCTTTTACAATGTTGAGTAAAATAGAAGTCTGGAACATGCTCCTTGACCCCTAAAATACCCCAAGGCTCATATGAAAATAACAATAAGACAACATTTGTCCTCCAAGCTCACAGAGAGAATCTTCCGGTCATCCTGCACTTTCCAGCAGCGAGGCAAATCGGCTACGGCTAGGAGGGAACGGAGGGCTGCAGGGCCCACCAGGTGCTGGAGACCAGAGTAGGGGGAAGCTGTGAACACCAGGATACACGAAGGAGATTGCACCACTGAATCTCACAAATATTATACCATAGAAGTTCACACCATAATTACAGGGAATCAGAACAGATCAAATTAACAAACAAGAAGAAAAAAGAAGAAACCCACAAACAATGAGAAAACAAAGAAACAACCCCCAATTGAAGGGAAAGGAGGAAGCCTCAGGAAAAATGCTAAATGAAATAGAGGCAACTACAACTATCAGATAGTGAGTTCAAAACAATTATTACCAGGAAGTTCAATGAACTCACAATGAGCTTTCAGAAATTAGAGGGAAACTACATCAATCTCACTGCAAACTACATAAACATGAAAAAGGAAATAGAAACTCTCAACAAAGGTCAAGAGGAAATGAAGAATACAATTTCTGAACTGAAGAACACAGTAGAAGGAATGAAAAGCAGGCTTGATGAAGCAGAAGATCGGATTAGCAAGCTGGAGGACAAAGTAGAAAACAGCATCCAGAAAGAGCAAGAAAAGGAAAAGAGGGTCAGAAAGAATGAAGAGGGATTAAGAGAAATGCAAGACAATATGAAACGTAATAATATCCGTATAACAGGGATACCAGAAGGAGAAGAAGAAAAGCAAGAGATTGAAAACCTAGTTGAACAAGTAATGAAGGAGAACTTCCCTAATTTGATGAGAGAAAAAGTCACACAAATCCAGGAATCACAGAGTCCCAATCAAGAGGAACCCAAAGAGACCCACCCCAAGGCACATCATAATTAAAATGACAAAATTTCAAGACAAAGAGGGAATCTTAAAGGCAGCAAGGGAGAAAAAGGAAGTAACATACAAGGGAGCCCCAATAAGGCTAACAGCTGACTTCTCAATGGAAACACTTCAAGCCAGAAGAGAATGGCAAGAAATACTCCAGGTAATGAGAACCAGAGGGCTGCAACCAAGGCTACTATATCCAGCAAGGCTCTCGATCAAGATGGAAGGCCAAATAAGAAGCTTCCCAGACAAAAGAAGTCTAAAAGAACACACCTCGACCAAACCAGCTCTGCAAGAGATTCTAAAAGGACTGCTTTAAGGAAGGGAGGGAAAAGAGAGAGAGAGAGAGAGGAACACACGTACATAAAAGACAATGAATAAGTACCTATCAATAATAACCTTAAATGTAAATGGATTAAATGTGCCAATCAAAAGACATAGAATAGCTGAATGGATAAGAAAAAATGACCCACATATCTGCTGTCTACAAGAGACCCACCTCAGGATAAAAGACCTACACAGTCTGAAAGTGAAGGGCTGGAAACAAATCTTCCATGCAAATGGACAGGAAAAAAAAGCCGGGGTAGCAATACTCATATCAGACAAAACAGACTTCCAAAAAAGGTCCATAAAGAGAGACCCAGAAGGTCACTTCATAATACTCAAGGGAAGAATTCACCAAGAAGACATAAATATTGTAAATATATATGCACCCAACATAGGAGCACCCAAATACATAAAGACAATCTTAGAGGACTTCAAGAAAGATATGGACAGCAACACAATTATAATGGGAGATTTTAACATCCCACTATCAAAAATGGACAGATCTTCCAAACAAAATATCAACAAAGATATTGTGGCATTGAACAATACCCTTGATGAAATGGGCTTTACTGATATATACAGAGTCCTCCATCCAAAAGAAGCTAAATATACATTCTTTTCAAATGTTCACGGAACATTTTCAAAGATAGACCACATGATAGGACACAAAACAAGCCTCAAGAATTTCAAGAAAATTGAAATCATACCAAGCATTTTCTCAGACCACAAGGGACTAAAGCTAGAAACCAACCCCAAGGGGAAAAAACCAAAATACTCAAAATCATGGAGATTAAATAGCATGCTATTAAACAAGGAATGGGTCAAGAATGATATTAGGGAAGAAATCAAAAGGTTTCTGGAAACAAATGACAATGAACTCACAAAAACCCAGAACTTATGGGACACAGCCAAGGCAGTCCTGAGAGGTAAGTTCATAGCAATACAGGCCCACCTAAAAAGGTTAGAAACATTCCAAACAAACAACCTAACCCTACGTCTACAAGAACTCGAGGAACAACAACAAAGGCAGCCCAGAGCAAGCAGAAGGAAGGAAATAACCAAGATCAGAGCAGAATTAAATGACATAGAGACTAAAAGCACAATTCTAAGGATCAATGAATCCAAGAGCTGGTTCTTTGAAAAGATAAACAAAATCGACAGGCCTTTAAGCAGACTCATCAAGAAAAAAAAAAGACTCAAATAAACACAATCAGAAATGAAAGAGGAGAGATTACAACAGATACCACAGAAATACAAAGGATTGTAAGAAATTACTACAAAGAACTGTATGCCAAGAAATTTGAAAACCTAGGTGAAATGGACAAATTTCTAGAAAAATATAATCTTCCAAAACTCAATGAAAAAGAAGCAGAAAGCCTGAACAGACCAATAACAACAAAAGAAATTGAAGCAGTAATCAAAAAACTCCCAACACACAGAAGCCTGGGACCAGATGGTTTCACAGGAGAATTCTACAAAGCATTTAAGGAAGAGTTAACCCCTATCTTTCACAGACTATTCCAAAAAATCCAAAAAGATGGGAGTCTCCCAAACTCTTTTTATGAGGCCAACATCATCCTAATTCCAAAACCAGATAAAGACACAACAAAGAAAGAAAGCTTCAGGCCAATATCACTGATGAACATTGACGCTAAAATCCTCAACAAAATACTGGCAAACCGCATCCAACAATACATTAAAAAGATCATGCACCATGACCACGTGGGATTCATTCCAGGGATGCAAGGATGGTTCAATATTCGCAAGTCAGTAAATGGAATACATCACATAAACAAAAGCAAAGACAAAAACCACATGATTATATCAATTGATGCAGAAAAAGCATTTGACAAGGTACAGCACCCATTCATGATAAAAATACTCGGCAAAGTGGGAATAGAGGGAGCATTCCTCAGCATAATAAAGGCCATATATGAGAGACCTACAGCCAACATCATGCTCAATGGGCAAAAATTAAAATCTTTTCCACTAAGATCAGGAAGAAGACAAGGCTGTCCACTTTCACCACTTCTATTCAATATAGTACTAGTTTTAGCCACAGCAATCAGACAAGAAAAAGAAATAAAAGGCATCCAAATCGGAAAGAAGGAAACAAAACTGTCACTGTTTGCAGATGACATGATAGTATACATAGAAAATCCTATAGACTCTACCAAAAAACTGCTTGACCTAATAAATGAATTTGGCAAAATGGTGGAATACAAAGTCAATATCCAGAAATCAAAGGCATTTCTGTCCTACACCAACAATGAAACAGCAGAAACAGAGATCAAGGAAAAAATCCCATTTGAAATAGCAAAAAGAAAAATAAAATATCTAGGAATAAACCTAACCAAAGAGGTAAAAGACCTGTATTCAGAAAACTACACAACACTGAAGAAAGAAATCAAGGAAGACACAAACAAATGGAAACATATACCATGTTCATGGATTGGAAGAATTAATATCATCAAAATGTCCATACTACCCAAAGCAATTTACACATTCAATGCAATTCCTATTAAAGTACCAATGGCATATTTCACAGACATAGAACAAACACTTCAAAAATTTATATGGAATTATAAATGACCCCGGATAGCTGCTGCAATTTAGAGAAAGAAGAGTAAAGTAGGAGGGATCACAATACCCGACACTAAACTATACTACAAGGCCACTGTAATCAAAAGAGCCTGGTACTGGCATAAAAACAGGCACATAGACCAATGGAACAGAACAGAGAGCCCAGGAATAAGCCCAAGTCTCTATGGTCAATTAATATTTGACAAAGGAGGCAGCAACATAAAATGGAGTAAAAATCGCCTCTTCAACAAATGGTGTTGGGAGAACTGGACAGCCACGTGCAAAAAAATGAAACTTGAACACCAACTTACACCATACACAAAAATAAATTCAAGGTGGATAAAAGACTTAAATATAAAACGTGACACCATTAAAGTCATAGAGGAGAACATAGGTAGGAAAATCTCAGATATTTCATGCAGAAACTTTTTTACTGACTTGTCCCCTAGAGCAAGGGACATAAAGGAAAGAATAAACAAATGGGATCTCATCAAAATTAAAAGCATCTGCACAGCTAAAGAAAACTATCAAAATTAAAAGAGAACCAACTGTATGGGAAAACATATTTGCCAATGATACCTCAGACAAGGGTCTAATCTCCAAAATATATAAAGAACTTACAAGACTGCACTCTAAGAAGACAAAGAATCCAATTAAAAAATGGGCAAAGGACTTGAACAGACACTTCTCCAAGGAGGACATACAGAAAATCCAAAGACACATGAAACAATGTTCAATATCGCTAGCTGTCAGAGAGATGCAAATTAAAACCACAATGAGATACCACTTCACACCAGACAGAATGGCCATCATAAACAAAGCAACAAACAACAAGTGTTGGAGAGGTTGTGGAGAAAAGGGGACCCTAGTGCACTGCTGGTGGGACTGCAGACTGGTACAACCACTATGGAAAGCAGTATGGAACTTCCTCAGAAAACTAAAAATGGATCTGCCTTTTGACCCAGCAATTCCACTGCTGGGACTCTATCCTAAGAATATTAAAACACCAATTCAAAAGAACCTATGCATCCCAATGTTCACAACAGCACAATTTACAATAGCTAGATGCTGGAAGCAACCAAGATGCCCATCAGTAAATGAATGGATCAAAAAACTATGGTACATTTACACAATGGAATTCTATGCAGCAGAAAGAAAGGAGCTCCTACCCTTTGCAACAGTGTGGATGGGGCTGGAAAACATTATGCTTAGCGAAACAAGCCAGGCAGTGAAAGACAAATACCATATGATCTCACCTTTAACAGGAACCTAAACAACAAAACAAAGAAACAAGCAAAATATAACCAAAGACACTGAAATAGAGGCCAGGCTGACAGTGCCCACAGAAGAGAGTAGAGGGAATTTAAGGGGACAGTGGGAAGGGTTCACAGGAACAAACTTAAGGGACACACGGTCATAAACTAAGGGGAGGGTGGTAAAGGGAGGGAAGTGGGGAGGGGTAGGAGGGAGGACTGGATTGGGAGTAAAAAGGAGAAAACTGTATTTCAACAATGATAAAATTAAAAAATAAAAAAAGAGAAAAACAATAAGAGCAATCATTAACAGAAATGGCTAAACACATGCATCTTTGATTCATTTCCTGCTTACCTGGATGCTGCTTTTAGAGTAGAGCCTTAGACTATCTCCATAAATAAGCAAGTAAAGCTTAGGATTCAGTGGCAGCCAAGCTAAAACCACAAGGTGTCACTATCATTATATATGTCATCAGCACCAAGCACCTTGAGAAAGGACATTCACACAGTGAGGTTATCATGTCTTACAGTCAATGATGTTTGTGTAGTGAGATGGGGTTTTAATGTCATCGCTGCTGGCTATATTCAATGAAATATAAAATCTTGATTTTGAATATACTGCTGTTGGATGCTGAATTTATTATCAAATATGGGAGTGCTAGGGTAATTTAGAGTAACATGTTTAAACACTTACACATACACATTTTTAAAATGTCAGCAAAAATCTAAGATAATATAAACCAAGCACACTTTAGGACATTCATTCTACCAAGGGATGGGTTTGGTGCATGCACAAAGTATGCCCCCAAAATACATTGTTCCTGTCTTAAGAAACTCTCATTCTGATGATAATGGAAAGCCTGCTCTAATAATGGCAGTCACCAAGTGTTTCATAAAGTCTAGGGAACTTACCCTACAATACCTTAATTAATCCTCATACCAAGTCTGAATTCTAAGCACTACGATTATCTTCACTTTAATGAATGGAGACACAGTGTCATAAAGAGCTTGAGTTGATATGGGGTGGATTTAAATTCAGGGGCCCTCATTTTGAAGACAATTTAAATATGATACTTTATAGTCTACTTGGAACAAAACAGAAACGTAGCATCATCACTCTATAGAAAAGAAAGCCTTGCAACATATGTGTTCCAGGATAAATAATAAGTGTCAGAGCAGATGTATGATTGTAGCAGAGGTGATTCAGGTAATGAGTCCACATAAGATTAGAAAGTGAAGGCATCCTTTTCTCTCTGTGATAATTCCAGCATGGCTTGTTGATCTCATTAGTTTTTGTGTCCTCAGATGACCTCTCACCATACCTTTACTATAGCAATTCATACAACATACTATAATTGATTTGTTTACAAGTGTCATATTCTCCATTAAACAACAATTTATCCCTGAGCAATAGTCTAGTCTCTTCCAGGATTGAATGCTTAGCATTTCACTCTGTAAACACAAAATAAATATTTATGGATAAGTGAGTTCACAAAAAGAACACTTCTTTCTATTGGAAGCCAAAAGTTTTAACCTGCAAGAAAGACATTTGCAAATATATTTTTATTTTATTTTAAATTCCAAAATAAACACTTAGTTAATTTAGATAACAAAAAGCTATGAATAAAACTTTTACTAAATTTAAATATCTCATTTTTCTCTATTTCAAAGATAAATTAAATGCCCTGAAACCATGCACTCAATGTTACGATTATGGCACCCCATTTACAAATACATAACACTCATATACACCTAAAATACTACTGAAGGTTCATTGACAATGTCTGAGGTATCTTACCACATGTTTAACATGACCATCACTTTCTTCTCCTTATGACTGCTAAATGTTGTTGAGTTAGAAGTAAGTCCTGTGTGTCCCTCATAGTTTCTACGTATATGTCACAATGCTTTCTTCATATTATTATACTATGTGAATTTCTAGGGTCAGACCAAGTGGATGTCTGCATGTCTGTTTCCAAGATATTTATTAAGCAAATGATAAATGAAACACCTACAATTATTTACTCACACCTGGAAGATATAAATAAAAATAAGTTATGACTCAATATTGTAGGGGCTATAGTGGAAATAAAAGGTGTTACATTGCCCGACTCCCGCAAAAGTGGAAGAAAAGGTATAAGCTTGGGTGTTTCATGAGCCAGCCAGGGTGGGCATAAAAGATGATGGTAAAATGTGGTGAGAAATTATCAGAAAAGTGGAAAGGCAGACTATAATCTTTCCCAACAGAGCAAGACATTTGTATTTTAGTCAATTTACAAGGGAAGAGGGAACACTTTTAAACAGCAGGTAGATGTAATTTTATTGCATTTTAAAGAAGATAACTGTAGTAGGAAACATGGATTTATGTTCTAAAGATATAAAAATCAACTTGTTCTATTTCCACATAGCTACCCAGACTTGTACCTAGATATCAATTCAAAATATAGTTCTTCATAATGTAATAACATAAATTCAATAAAAAGATATGAAAACCTACAGGTAATGAGTTGATTTCTACGATCTATAGAACTTCATAAAAGAAACATACCTTTTCTAGCAATAAAAAAGCCCTACCATAGGTTGATAGATACATTGCAATGAGTAATTTTCTTTTATGGAGAATGACATTGAGGCTACCGAACGATGCAGATGTGCATGGCTGGGCAGCATATTTAGAAAGTTCAAGCACTAGAATTGGTGACTGATTGATGAGAAGCCCAAGGAACCCCCCATTACATCTAATGAACTAGGTAACTGTGGGCATACAAATCACCAAAGCAAAAAATTCAGGATGTTTGTTTAGGAGTGTGGGAGGTTATTTTGGAACATTCTCAGTTTACTTGCTTGTAAGATACTCGTATGTGTGAAAGAGAGTGAGGATATCAATCTGGAACCAAGGGACAAATTTAGGGCCAGGATTGTCATGACATAGCAAAAAGATGGAAAGAGAGAAACTCAGTATAAGCAAATGAGGGTGTCAAAATTTAAAAGGTCAAAGAAAGAACAAAGAAACACCAATTTTACGTAAGGAAAAACAAAAAGAAGCTCACAAAGGACACAGAATATGGCTATAGAGGAGGATATGACAAAAGTGCCACAAAAGCAAAATAAGATGGTGGCCTTACTGTTCTTATTGGATGAGACAATAGCAAATAGGAAACTAACAAGAAACAGTGAATGTCTTCCTAGAGATTTGTCAGTAAAGGAAAGGGAGAGATGTAGTTTTGTGGTAGTAGGTCCAGTTCTGCTCCTAATTTTGAGGTTTGAGTTTGTTTTTCATTACTGGGCAATTCTCCTGCACTAACTTGGTATCCCAAAAGTTAACTCAATTCTGACACTATCTACCTGGAGACAGCATCGGATTTCAGGGGTTAAGGGCTCCCACAAGGCATCCCCACTTCAGTGTCAACAGCAAGCCCAGGTTGATAACCTGTGCTTCTGACTTACCGGCAATAAATCACAACCTCCTCTTCAGGTTCAATTAATTTGGTAGAAAGGCTCACAGAACTCAGAGAAACATTTTATTTACTATATTGTTTGTTATAAAAGGACATTACTCAAAAACATCCAGGCAGAGTCATTCCTAGCAAGCTACTAGGAAGGAGCATTGAGCCTCCATGCTCGCTGAGTACGCCATTCTTTCTGAGTCTCCAAATGTGCAAAGAACCCAATCTTTGGTGGGGGGTGGTTTATGGGAATTTTATTATATAGGTACAATCGATTAAATCTTTAGTAAAATGAACCTATAAGTTTACTGGAATTCTACATTTCAAGTAGAGTAGTAATAAATAGCTTCAATTGGATTGTGAAAACTTAAGTATGTATAATGTAATTTTTAGACCATTAAAAATTCAAAGAATAATAGCTAAAATGCAATAGACAGATTAAAATGGAAGTCTAAAAATATATTCAAGTAATATTAAAGAGGGCAAGAAAGGAAGAAGAGTGAGACAAAAAGCCAAGGGGACAAGCAGAAGCAATTTCATATGATGGTAGGCTTAAATCCAACAATTGACGAGTTCATATAACATTAATGCACAAACTACTCCAGTTTAAAGTTGGATATTTCTTTACATCAGGTTACTCACTGGTAACCTATCTTCTATCTGTCTATCCATCTATCTATTATCAGCAGCAGCAGTCCAGTAAAAGTCAGGATGCAATGATCACCTTCTAGCAACAGGAACAACTAGTGTCTAGATCTTGATTTCCAAATACAATTCACCACCCAGAATAACAAGCTTAATGGGGCAATGGATGATTAAAATACTGGGTAAGAAAAAATGTCAAATGATCCTGGAACATCTTGTTGTGCCAGAAGTGATATGATAGGCTCTAATAGGACATGATCGAAAACACAATGGGGACTTTCAGTTCAGCAAGTAAAGAGCTTGGAAGCTGCCACTTCCTCCAAACTTTAAATAAAAAGCTGAACAGACTTAAAATCATCAAGCATTCTTGGATCAATGGGAGAGGGGAGGGCACAGGGAAAACCACTGCCTGCTACATTGGAAAGACAAGTGAATACAGGGGCTGGAACAGAGAGACGCTCGGGAATAAAACACCACAGGAACCAGTCAGTGCCAGGATAGGAAACCCAAACTTTAACTGACAAATCACTAGGATGCTCAATGCAGACAACTCTGAGAGTTACAAAATAAAAAATCCAGGGGGAGTTGGATTTATCTCTCCCACCAGTTGTAAGGGGAGCCCAACTGTACAATGAGATTTATTTTCAGGAGCCCGACAAAATTCCTATAGTAACAATTGGAGAACAATATTGGACTTCTAGCAGGATGAAATCTCTGCAATACATCAGAGTACACTGTTTTCTAAAGGCCTGCCCTCAGGGGAAACTGTTCAACCAGAGCCTAACCTGTCAGGATATTACCAGAGCCAACCTGACCTGGTGAAGGAGAATGAACAACTCCAGCAAACTCTAGCCTTCCTATCCCACTTCAAAGGAGAGAAAATATTAGAACACTTGTGAAGTTTGCCATTCAGAGAAATAAGCTCACTATAAGACTGAAATCTAATCATAGGAATGCTTCCACTCTCCCACACATCACTACCACAATATTTAAGGCCTATTACAGCATTTGCTATTACCCAGTACATTATGTCCAGCTATCCAAAAAAAAAAATTACAAGGCACACCAAGAGGCAAAAACACATTTTAAAGAGACAGAGCAAGCATCAGAGCCAGGCATGGCATGGGCATTGAATTACTAAAATAAGACTTTATATTAAATTATTTGATTAATATACTAAGGGCTTTACAGTAAATACAGAGAACATGCAAGAATATATGGGTGATATAATCAAAGATATTGAAATACTAAGAAAAACAAAAAGAAACATTAGAAATCAAAAAAGTCATAAAAATGAGAATGTTTTTGATAGTTTTTTTTAAACATATTGCACACAGCTGATGAGAAAGAAATCTGTAAACTAGAGGATTTATTAATTGAACCCTTGAAAAGCAAAGAGAATAAATGTTGAAAAAACAGCCCTGGCTTGTGTGGCTCAGTGTGTTGAGTGTCTGACTGCAAACCAAAGGCTAGCGTGGTTCGATTCCCAGTCAGGGTATATGCCTGGGTTGCAGGCCAGGTCCCCAGTAGGGGGTGTGCAGGGGCAACCACACATTGATGTTTCTCTCCCTCACTTTCTTCCTCCCTTACCCCCTCTCTAAAATTAAATAAATAAAGTCTTTAAAAAAATGTAAAAGCAGTGCAGACTGTCTAAGGACTCTGAGAACTGAAAAAGTTGTTACACACATAATATAAATACCAAAAAGGAAGAAAGAGAGATAGAAACAGAATTATTTGAAACAATAATGACTGAGAATTTCCTCAGATTAATATCAGACAATAAATCACAGATCCAGGAAGCTCAGAGAACATAAAGCAGGATGAAATAAAAAAAATTACACCTCACTATGTCATTTTGCAATTACATAGAATCAAAGATAAGGAAAAAGATCCTAAAAACTTGGAGGAAAAAACGTATCTTACATATAGAGGAACACAAATAAGAATTAGATCTGATTTCACTTCAAAGACAATGGAAGCAAAAACAGAGTAGAGTGAAATATTTAAAGTGCTGAGACAAAAACCACCAGCCTAGAATTCTGTATTCTGAAGAATTATCCTTCAAAAGTAAAGGAGAAGACTCTCAAACACAATTTGTGGAGATTTGTTGCCAGTACATCTACACTGTAAGAAATGTTTTCTAAAGTCCTTTCAAGAGAAGGAATGTTTTATAGGTCAGAAACTGAAATCTACATAAAGAAAAGAAGAGCATAAAGCAAGGATTAAGTAAAAGTAAACTAAAAACTTTTGGTTATTCTTAATTGATCTAACACATAACAGTTTTTTCAAAATAATAATAGCAAAATGCATATATACATATGACTGTATGTGGTTATATAAGGGGAATGAAGGACAGAAAGGATACAAGACACAGGAAGGAGACACTAGGATTATTTGTCATTATAAGGTACTCACTACTTGTATAGTGGTATAGCGCTATTTGAGTGAGGACGTGAATTAGCTATAAATCTGCATTGCAAACTAGAGAAAGGACTAAAAAAGATTTTTTTAACATAGTATAACCAAATGCTAGAAAGAAGAGAACACAGAATATAAAATGCTCAATTAAAATAGCAAAAAGTGAAAAAAAGTGGAAGACAAAAACAGGAACAAAGAACAAGAACAGGAAGTAAGTCACAGGAATGAATTGGTAGATATTAATTCAACTATATCAGTAGTCACTTTGAATGTCAATGCTGTGAGTATATCAATTAAAAGATAGAAATTGTCAGAATAGATCAAAAATGAGATCTAATTATGTTTACTATAAGAAATAAGAGAACCTACTTTAAATATAGAGATACATATAAATTAAACATAAATGTATGGAGGGAAAAGTAAATAAATGAAGAAAATAGAAAATTAAACTGTGCAAGGTAAAAATTGATTGAACTGAAGGAAAAATAGATGAATCTACTGTCATAGTTGGTTATTTCAAATATCCCTCTCTCAAAAATGAACACATTTAGCACACAGAAAATCAGTAATGGCATAGTTGAACTCAACAACACCATCCATAAACTGCATATAATTGACATTTGTAGACCTCTTCATTCATCAATAGCACAATGCATATTTTTCTCAAGCCCACATACCACATTCACCAAGCTAGCTCACATTCTGGGCCATGAAGCACACCATAGCAAATTTTAAAGAATAGAAACACAATATTTGCTCTCAGACCAAAATAGAACTAAACTAGAAATCAGTAACAGAAAGGTAACCAGAAAATACAAAAACACAGAGATAAAACAACGCACTCAAAAATAATAATGGAGTAAAAAGAAAGGAACTCTCAAGAATTTAAAAATACTTTGAACTAAATCAAAATGAAAACATACAACTTATCAAAATATTTGGGATAAAGTGAAAACAGTGCTTAGAAAGACATTTATAGCATTAAATGGGTGTATGAGAGAAGTAAAATCTAAAATCAATCACTGGGGGTTCTATCCTAGGGCACCAGAAAAAAAGGAGTAAATTAAATCCATAGTAAGTAGAAGAAAAGGAAATATAAGAATAAGTAGTCCAGGCTGTTTTGCTAACTCAAGCTTTCTCTATCATGTTCCCATCAGCCCTTGGTGGTATTCCTATCTGCATTTTTTAAGATGGCTTCTAACCATAGCCACATTTCAGCCAATGCAAAAAAAAAAAAAAAAAAACTGTGAGAAGGGAACATGCCCACCTTCTCTGTAAGGGCACAACAAGTCTTACATAGATCACTTTTGTTCACACCTCACTGGCCTCATGACAGTTAAATCAGCACACCTAGCAGCAAAGGGAGACTAAAAAATCTAGCTTCAGTTGTACAGTCATGTACTCAGCTAGAAATCTTATTACTAAGCAAAAAGAAGAGTATATATTAATGGGCAAGTAGTAGTCTCTACTATCCTTCAAGAATAGGATAGCTAAATGATGTGGGAAGAAAATGAATCCTTTCCTTTATAGGCTCAGAAAAAAAGAAAACTGTTAACTTCTAATATAGTGTTGATGTGGTAACTGAATTTATGTTTTATTAAAATGAAAGAGCACTATCCTATTACATCTACAAGCATTCTGCTAGATGCTAAATTGTTCACAAGATATATAAAGTACAGTTACAGCTCTCCAGAGTTTATAATGATGACAAATGTGGCATGGAAGGCAAAAAACAGTTCCTAGTATTGACATAATTAAGTCAGAAGTTTGAATAAGGTACGTGCCATCAAGAATGTGCAGCGATGCCATGGGAGGGGGGTCATCAGAGAAATCAAAGTTTGCATTTAATTACAGAAATCAATAATGGTTAAAATAACAATTGAAGAATGGGTTGTGCATCTTAAGGCAGTGATGAAGGAGCAATACCTACATATAAAGTGGCTCAGCTGGTTACAGCGTTGTCCCCACATGTCAACATTGTGGGTTCAACCCCCAGTCAGGACACACACAAGAATCAACCAATGAATGCATAAGTAAGTGGAACAACAAACCAACGTTTCTCTCTCTAAAAAAAATTAACAAATAAAATATTTTTAAATAATGGGAAAAATTTAAGATAATTTAATTACAATAAGTAATTTGATTGTCTCAGCGGAGTAGTGAAAAACATGAGGTCAAATTGCCAGTTAATGCATATATAGAGGATAATTTTAAATATGAGAGTTTTAAAATTGTTTTCAAAGGCAATTAGGTATTAGTAAAAACTTCTTAAAATGAGAGGCAGGTTGTAAGCCACTTAATAGAAGATCACTATCTTATCTGCCCCTCTGTTCCCAGCCTCTGGAGCAATGGCTCGTATAAATGTCTGTGAGATAAAACGTTTCTGAATCAGTGAAAGTGGGACAAGACATAGATTTCAGGAAAATAAATCTATGAATGGTGGGTTGGGCAAATTGGAAGATTAGGGTATCGCTTGCATCTTTATATTATGGTTAACAAAGCATGCTGCTAGTTAACACTTCGTACAAACTCCATTCTGTGCCCAATTCTTGTTAAGAACTTTATGAGTCTATCTCAACTAATATTCATATTAATCCTATGAGGCAAAATACAATTTTAATCCCATTTAATAGAAATGGAAACTAAAATTAAGAGGATTAGTAGTGTATCTACTCAAAGCCTAGAAATAGGGGAAATGAATGTGTAATCAAATTTGCAGATAAAAAGGGTTTTAAAAAGTCTTGATTTGATTCAACAAGAGCAAATTAAAAACTGTTGTACACTTGGCCCAAATGATGAAAAAGAGTGTAGATCTTAATGGGCATCCTGCAGTTATTTAAATTTTTAACATTTATATTTTCTAAAAAAGCAACTGAAGTGAACACCAAAGTGAGTGATGTCAGAAAAGAGGCTATAAACATTTTTTAAACATAATAGTATTATAAATAAACTATTTTTCAGCAGGAAAAAAAGTACATTGGAACCATACTACAAGTAGCTTACTGATTTGCACTTTCGACTTTTCAGATAACCTGTACTTTCACAAATTGTACATATGCATACAAAAGCTTCTGCATTTACTGGAGAATAGAGTCCTAAAGTGTTATGGTATCCTGTCCTTACTTTACAATGAAAAATGTTGGTACATGTGATAATCAAAAGCATGGTTCTCACTGCAGGGATGCAATCAATAAACTGACAATGTGGAAAACTATAGGATAAATGATGCAGTTAATTCAGCAAATAAAATGCAGGGGGAAAAGAAAATGTAGAAAGAATCTAGTGACTAAAAAAAGAGCTAAAGAAGTCTCACAAACAAATGTAGTGTGTATATCTTGTTTCCAAAAAATTCCAACATCACAAGCACACTACAAACAGGAAGCTTTGATGTATGACTAGAAATATTGTTGATGTTTTAGATATGGTAGAATATTTCATTGAGCTTTCATAGAAAGTTCCTTATTCTTTAAAGATTCATTCTAAATAGTATATCCTTAAAGGGTGAAATCTAATGTCTTGGATTTGACCCAAAATAATCTATGCAGAACAATAAAGTTGGAATATAATTAAAATGATATTGGCCATGAGTAAATGATTTATGTAGTTGGGTAATGGGACATGGAAATTCACTGCAATATTCTCTCCATTTTTTTGTTTGAAATTTATCACAATAAAACACTTAAATACACACATGTGCACACAAGCTGCATACACACATATATTTTAAAACTATGTGGGAACTGAAACTCCTTTATAACTTTCAAGTTCGTTGTTAGTTTATAAAATGAGATAAGATATACTGATGAACATATAGTGTTACACGTCAAGGTAGAGGTCTTTTAGGGAAATAATGATGGGGATGAACATAAAGGTGTTTCTTCCCAAGGAGCTTGGATATTTGTTTGAACTGAGCTACATATTTTGGGCACTTCTCTGAATGTGTTATAATTCAATTAAAAATTATAAACTCATAATCCTCATAAATTTAACTTTATTTCTAAAATGATGTAGATTATTAGGTATTGTGAAAGCAATAATTCTAAAATTTTGATTAAAATACTGGTTACTCTTTATATTATTATTCTAAGTAATTTACAAGGAGTAAGATTTATCATTTTACAAGGTGGTACTATTTTCTACAATTTTCTTCATTTCACAGAGGGAAATTGAGGCATATCAAGGTGGTTTATTTTTCCTGAGACCATATAATCCTTAAGCAGTTGAGGTTAATATTTACATTTACAACGACCTTATGCTACAGCTTATAAGAACAAAAACGGAAAGGAAGGGAAGGAAAAAGGACATTTATAATGCAGAAAGTGTATAAATAAATCATAATGTCTAAAATACATGGTATAATTAGGACTTTTCAAGTTAAAATATACTTTTTAGTTATGTGAGTACTGGTACCACTTTATTACATGCAAGTTCTTTGCTAACTTTTTTGCATATAATGCTTTCACCCATTTTTATATGTGTATAAGTAATTCATACAATACCCTAGTCTCTATTTAATGTTATTATAATCCAATGGCCAAAATTGTATTACCAAAAATAAAATAAGACAAAGATGAAACATTATGTTAGGTTTCTAAGACCTAAAATCTTGGAAATGTAATATTGCCACCTTTGTCAATGGGGATGATTGACCAACCATGTATATTTGCCAAAACTCATCTCTTCCCCTGAAAAGTATTCATATATAGTCTATGGCAATTCAGTTTATACAACTCAGGTGAGCAAAAAATGCATAAATTAATATATTAGTTTTCTATTGCTGTATTACAATTTTCTGAAGAACTAAACAGTTTAAAACAACAATGTTACTTTCTTACAGTATCTGTCAATCAAGAATCCAGGTGTAGTGTAGGTTCTACCTAGGTCCTCTGGGCCTGGGACTCACATAAGCCTGTATCTCACGGCTTAACTGGGAAGAAACCACTTACTAACTCACTAAGATGGTGGTTGGCAGGATTCTGTTCTTCCTGCACTGTGATTAAAGCTTCAATGCCTCATGATCTGTGGGCCAGAGGCCTCCTTTTTGTACTTGTCAGTTGAACCTCCGGCAAACAGTCCACAATATGGCAGCTTTCTTCAGCAGCGAAAGGGCCAGAAACAGTGCCAGCAAGAGAGAGTGATGAAAGTCAAAGTCTTTTGTAACCTAACCTTGGAAGAGACACCCCATCACTTTAACCATGTTCTCTTTATTAGAAGTAAGGTATTAGGTCCCTTTCATGTGGAAAGAAAGGGGCTTACACAAGGTCATGCATTGTAAGGATCATTGAGAGTTTTCTCAGAGCAGTCAGCCACACTTACTCATTGTATATACAGCTGAATCAGTCTTTTTTAGTCCCCCAAATGCTATTTATCAGGAAAATATTTTTAAAGATTTTCTTTATTTATTTTTAGAGAGGGGGGAAGGGAGGGAGAAAGAGAGGGAGAGAAATATTGATATGAGAGAGAAACATCATCAGTTGGTTGCCTCTCACATATCCCCAACCAGGGCAGGTGCCATAACCCAGACATGTACCCTGACTGAGAACCAAACCAGTGAACTTTCAATCCACAGGCTGGAGCTCATTCCACTGAGCCACACCAGCCAAGGCTAAGGAAATATTTTTAATGTTCAATCTAATTTAAGTCATTAAGTCTAATAATTTTAATATTCCCTTTAGGTATTATTCAATATAACTTAAAAATGCTTAATCTCTCCTCTATCCTTTCCTTCCCCATGTTCATTTCTCTCTGATATGTTTCAAGTGGGAGTTAAGGGGCAGTGAATGGTAAAGAGGTACAGGTGACCTACATAAACTCAGGGCAGTTGGTAAAGGACAAAGTCCTCAAGAGTAGTGTCTCTTTTTAGGGTGATGTCTCATGTCCATTTGGGTGTTGCTGCCCTTTCACCTGAATATCATATGTAACTGGTAACATCATATCTTTTGACTTAAACAAAGACTAGTAACAACTTTTTGCTAAATCTTCCTGATGTTAATTGTGATGGAACAATCAAATGTGTCTTCTACTTGGCTCAGCCAGGTTGTTCTATAAGACTGTTACACTATTACCTTGTATATTAGGCCCCAAATATGGTGACCACTTTTTAAAAATCACCTCATTGGTGCTGTATCTATACCTTATGGAAGCCAAGATGACTGAGAAAAACAACCTCACCCTCTCCCTTTTTCTGCTCAACTCACACTGTTCCACCAAATTTACTTTGATGTAACTGCATGTCTGTTGGGGCAGGGCAGCCAGTGAGAAGCCCCACAGCCCAAATGGGAAGTATAAGTGAAATGAGTCTGCTCCAACCCTCAATTACTCTCACTTATATAACATACTCCACAATTCAGGCAAGGCTCAGGGAAGAGCAAACCAGGACACAATTCTGAAACTCTTTCTCTTCTTCCTGTTTATTCCATTGTCACATTTTCCTTAGGAACTGGAAAAATAGTAATTTCTTTATTTATCATCCCATCTGGATTTCTGTACATAATGTCATTTACCCAGAAATGTTAAAAGAAGTTATTTAGAGAGAAAGAAAATAATACTGGTGAGAAACTGGGATCTACATAGAGAAAAGAAAAAGAATAAAGATGAATTAAGTAAAGGTAAAATAAAAACATATTTTATTCTTAAGTAACATAAAAGAGAATGGTTTATTCAAAATAATAATACCAGCAAATCAATTGATTTGTATGCATGTATATTAAATGACAGTAAGGATATAAGGTACCAGATAGAGAAGATAGAAATATTTTGTTATTATAAGGTACTCATGTTACTTGTGAAATGGCATAGTGTCATTTGGAAATGAACACAAATTAGCTGTAAATTTATATCACAAACTCAAAAGCAATCACAAAAAAGTAGGAAAAAATGTAGTATTAACAATGTTCTAAGCAAGAAGAAAACTTAATTAATTAAAATCACATAAATGGATCTGATTAAATACTTAATTAAAACAACAAAAGGCAGAAAAGAAGTGGAAGACAGAAATAAGACCAAAGAACAAGGGCAACAAATACAAAACTGGAACAAATTCAACAGATATTAATCCAAATATATCAATAATAACTTTGAACATCAATAATCTAAGTAAACCATTTAAAAGACAGAGTTTTAGGGTGAAGTAAAAATGAGACCCAACTATTTCTTATCTACAAGAAACCTACTTTAAATATAAAGACACACTTAGATCTCAAGTAAATGGATGGAGGAAAATATATCATGCTAACACTAATCAAAAGAAAGAGGTAGAACTATATCAATTTCAGACAGAGCAGCATTCAAAGGAAGCAGAGTTATTATGAATAAAGAAGGGCATCACATAATGATTGAACCAACTCTGAACATAATGATGTTGGCTTCCTACATAATGATTGAACCAACTCTGAACATAATGATGTTGGCTTCCTACAGAGGCCAACTCTGTAGGAAGACATAGCAATCAACATGTGTGCACCTAACAACACAGTGTCAAACTATGTGAGGCAAACACTAATAAGAGTGCAAAGAGAAGTAGAAAATACACTCTCATAGTTGGAGACTTTAACATCTCTCTTTCTGAAGTAGATAGATCAGCAGGCAGGAAATCAGTAAACACATAAGTTGAACTCGACAACATCATCAGCCAACTGAATACAATGGAAACCTAAAGGTTATTTCATCCAACAACAGCAGAATACATACAAGCAATATCAAGAGAATTAGAAGACAATACCCAGACTGTGAGAAAATAGTTGCAAAAGTTACAACTGATAAAGGAATGTTATCTTAAATATATCAAAACGGATTAAAACTCAGCATTAAGAAACAACCCAATTAAAATACATGCCAAGACATTAACAGACACCTCACCAATGATGATATGTAAATGTCAACTAAACATTTGAAAAGCATTTCCACATCATATGTCACCAGGGAAATGCAAATTGAAACAAGGAGATACCAACACATAGGTAATAGAATGACTAAAATTTAGAACATTGACAACACCAAATGCTGGTAAGGATGTGGAGCAACAAGAACTCTTATCCACTGCTGATAGGAACTCGAAATAGTATAGCTACCTCAAAAGACAGTTTGGCTATTTATTACAAAACTAAACATACTCCCACAGTAAGCTCTGGAAATTGTCCTCCTTAGGATTTACCCAAAGGAGTTAAAAACATATATCCACACAAACACCTGCACATGGATGTTTACAGTAGCTTTAGTCATAATTGACAAAACTTGGAAGCAGAAAGAATGCCCTTCAGTAGGTGAATAGATAAACTATGATACATCCAGACAATGCAGTGTTATTCAGTGATAACAAATGAACTATCAAGTCATGAAAAGACATGAATGAATGTTAAATGAATATTGCTAAGCAAAGGAAGATAAATATGAAAAAGGTTACATACCATGATTCCAACTATATGATATGATATTCTGAAAAAGGCAAAACCATGCAGACTTGAAAAAGAATAGTGGTTGATGCGGGTGGTGGGGAGGGATGACTAGGCAGGACACAGGATTTTTAGGGCAGTGAAAATATACTGTAGGATACAATAATGATGAATATATGTCGTTATATGTGTCCAGACCCATAGACTGTACTGCACCACAGTGAACCCAAAGGTAAACTATGGACTTTGGATGAGTATGATGTGTTACTGCAGGTTTGTCAATTCCAACAAATGCACCAGTCTTGTGGGGATGCTGAGAACTGAGCTGGCTATACAGGCATGGCGGTAAGGGGTCCAGGGGAAACCTCCATCCTTTCCCTCAGTTTTGCTGTGACGCTAAAACTGCTCTAAAAATAGTCAATATAAAAAAATTATTCTCAGATAAAATATAATCTTCCCAGATTGCCAAAGGGGTCCATAGCACAAGAAAGGTTTAAAAATACCTGACATAAAATGTGTTACAAAAAATAATTTTCTTTATATAAAATAAAAACTTCCTTTCAGGAGCAATAATTTGAAGATTAATAAAAATATAAAGTATTACTAAGGAAGTCGGAATCTAAAGAGAGGAGTGGACAAATCTGATTTTCAGGACCACAAGGAGCCAGGACAGCGTGTTTGTGTAAGAATAACAAAGATGAAAGATCATTTTAACAATGAAAGGTTAGGCTGGACTGGGAGATGAAGTGATCTCAGGAAGGTCTGGGAAAAACAGGATTGGTTGCATATTACAGGAGAAGAAAGATGCCTATTTCGGTTTATTTTTCAGTTCTGACATCAACTGTGTTTCTTCATAAAGCTTAATTCATGTAATGATGTTATTTATTTTTGAAGTCACCATAAAAAATTTCTGTTTTAAAATAATATTGAAATTAAAATGCTATAGGGCTTAGAATACCAGTAACTTTTTCAAAAGATCTAAGATAAAGAAAAAAGTTCCTGTCTGTTTGTTCTTTCCAGAGGGCAGGAGGAGGGAGATAAAGGGGAAAAAAAGGGGAAGGATCAAGTCAAAGAACATGTATAAAGGACCCAAGGACAAAAAAGACAGGAGGGTGGAGGTGGGTTGAGTGTGGGAGATAGGGGTTGGCTAGGGCAGGGGAGAGTAATGGGAGAAAAACAGGGACAACTATAACTGAACAACAATAAAAAGATTTTTTTAAAGAAATAACAGTACAGAAAGTGTAACACTAGTACATTTTAGCTGTCTTCTAAAGCTTACAGTGAAAGCTGACACTGCCAACACCTTTGTACATCTATTAACATTCTCATGTGTACAACTAGCCAGAATTTTAACTTCCAACCCATTCTCAATTCTATACTCTACCATTGAACTAAGCTTAAATTAAAAGCTTTACAAAAAAAAAAAACAAAAAACAAAAAACAAAGAAAAAGAAAAAAAAATGTTCCTAACCACATACTCCCTAGGCATTCAATGTTTTAGCCTCTCTAATCCTTGCTTTTATTAGTCCACATTCTTACCATGAAAATAATAGTGTCAGGGTCTAATTATTGATGGAGCACATGGAACCCTGTGCCTAATTGCTTTACTAAGTTTGCTTGAATAGTACCTATGTCTTAGTGTTCACTAAAAGAGCATTCTCTTGGTTTCACTAATTTAACTTCTAAATTATGGGTATTAAGCCCTGGCTGGTGTAGCTCAGTGGATTGAGCTCGGGCTGGGAACCAAAGTGTCCCAGGTTCGATTCCCAGCCAGGGTACATTCCTGGGTTGCAGGCCATAACCCCCAGCAACCTCACATTGATGTTTCTCTCTCTCTCTCTCCCTCTCTCTCTCTCTCTCTCTCTCTCTCTCTCTCTCTCCCCCTCCCGTCCCTCTCTAAAAATAAATAAATAAATAAAAATCTTTTTAAAAATGTTTAAATTATGGATATTAGTATTTGTTATACTTCTTGAGTAAGAGTAATCTAAAAGGAAGTTATTGTTTCACAAATATAAGTTTAATGATGAAGAGCATTTAATAAACAATAAGGCGTAGGATTGGAATTCACTTTTTTAAAGCTATGATATCTTTGAGAATAGAATGACTTAGTCTACTTCTATGAGCAAATGTCCTTCCAAAGTAATTGAGTCCTAAATGTCAAACCAAAATAGTTTGCCATAGCCTCACTGAAAATGTTCTGTTCTAAAGGATGTTCTGACTGATAGTAAATTTAATGAAGTTTAGAAATGTCAAGTTGAGGATAAAATAAGATTTGTGGGTAGCATATACTTGGGTCTTGATTTTTCATCCTGACAGTTTATACCTTTGAATTGTGTTCCTTATTTATGTTCAACATAATTATTGATATTGTCAGGTTAAAATTTGCAATGTTGTTATTTTATTTTTATCTCATGTTTACTTTATACTTTTTTCCTGCCCACTTTTGGAATTAAGTATTTTATTCATTTTTATCTCTTGTATTGACTAACTAATTATAACTGCTTATTGTTATTTTGATGGTTGAAATCCAGATTATATTATGCATCTTTAAATAGTATTTTATGTGGTATCATTTAAGGACCTTAAGATAGTGTATTTTTTTTTTGTCTCTTCCAGGTTTTATTCTATTCTTAACATTCATTTTACTTTTTCATGTTTTTTTTTTCTGGAGGATTGATGTAGACAATTGTGAAAATCCTTTCTTCTACAGCAAAATCCTGGGATAAAAGAAATAACCTTCAACACAATTATCTTTAATACAAATTACCCAATTGCTAAATACAGTTTTGAGCTTAGCCAAATTTTAATATCCTTATCTCTTATTAGTTACCTTTGTGATGGAAAGGAAGTATACTTCTTACAGTAAGAAGTGCTTATTTGACTTTCCTGGCTCTTTTCTAACCAGGAAAAAAGAGTTTCAAAACATTATTTGTCTCTCTGCTGAAGGCCCCCAATTAAATGTCAGTTTTGGCAGCATCGGCTTTTCCTTGGGATATACAGGTAGAAGTGTTTGAACTTTATACCATTTATTGTTTTTTCACTTTCTGATGAAGTCTTCCTTTTGCAAGTGGAGAAGTGCTACCTCTGAATTGTCCATACCAACATAAAAGAAAATTATACTTAATTTAGTCAGTTCATTCAAATGCCTATTTTAGTGGAGAAAAAAAATGCTGTGTGCTATTCATTAGATATGTGTTTTATATAAGTATATTCACAAAAGTATAAATTTCTGCCTTGACAAAATAAACTTTTGATTATAATTTTGATATCATTCCTTTCCTTAACTTCTTCTACAAAATATTTGATATATATTACAAACTTGAA
The DNA here is from genome assembly GCF_004126475.2 of Phyllostomus discolor. NCBI lineage: Eukaryota > Metazoa > Chordata > Mammalia > Chiroptera > Phyllostomidae > Phyllostomus > Phyllostomus discolor. Next base: position 86,690,404 of record NC_040903.2, read on the forward strand.
TTACAAGATATCACAAAGCAGTAAAATTTCCTGTGAAATTATTAATTTTTGACAGAAATTATTAAGTGTAATGAAATTTATTAAACTCAACCCATGAGGAAGGATACTGCTTTTTCCCTCCAAGATTAATTATGCTAATGTCTACATAATCCATTGGTAATAAGTTTTTGTTAAATTCTCTATTTTCTATAGGAAGGAAAAATTGTTCTTGATTTTCTTATAGATACTAAAACAAAGGTTATCTCATTCATTTAAGGGTACTTTTCCTTCAAAGTTGAGTTACTCCAGAGATTTAGAAAGCGTAAATGCATTTTCAAGTTCACAAATGCAAATGGCAGAACTTAAATTTACATAAAATGTGTTCAAATCCAAAGTCTCATGCATTGGCCATTAGTACATGTTTCCATATTTTATAGAATGTTTCATATATATGTAACTATTAAAATAATAAAAACAGGTTTCTATCAAAATGTATATTTCTTCATTTAAATTCACCCACATGTCACTAATAAGACATTATGGAGGAAATGTAACTAAATGAAAAGAGATAAGTATCATAACCATATATAGTTTACCTTATGTTTTTTAAAGAAGATAAGATAATGAACACAGTATATTACTATAAAAACTAAATAAATTCTTACATATCTTATTTAATAAGAATCATTACGGTTTTTTCTACACACCTATTTGGTAGATTTGAGACCTTACCTATGCTTGGCGTTGAACCATAGAACACAGAGAGAGGGCAAGACAAGAATGCTGACTGGTCCATTTTGACATCTTGATCTTAAATCTCCAAAAGACCTTTAATATTGTCTAATAAAGGTTTCTCAGGTCCACTTACTCTCCCACTCTTCTGAACTAATGTTTAATTCTCTTTCCTTACAACTAAAACATCTACTCCAATCTTCTCTCTAATCCAATTATTGTAATTTTAATTAGAAAATTGAAACAATCAGAAGAGAACTTCTACCAACTTCCACCTCTGCATCTACCCAACTGCTAGTATTTGTTAACTACACTACAATTGATTTCTCTCCTGTTATTATAGTTCTATCAAAGCCTAGCCTCTCACTTGTAAAAATTAGATTTTATTCCCATTTTCCAAATCAAAGGCACTTTGCCAGCATTTCTACATTCTGTCTCTTGTCTGTCTAAAATTTAGTTATTGGATCATACACATTAACATGTAATCATGCTCATATTTACCCATAGTAAAAAATTTCTTGCCCCATTTCCTCTCCTGCCATCACTTCACTTCTTTGATCTCCTTGGAAGAGTAACATTCTTTGTAAGAATTGTCTGTATTCCATTACCAATTCCACTTTTCCACATAAATTTAAGTTTAGTTAATATTTTGCTCATATCATTACACTGAGTCTCTTATCAAGTATAGTGTATTTATATTGTGTCAAGTTAGTTAAGGTGAAATTACCCACCTTCATGTTTCTGATTATGGGTCATGATAAACAGCTTATTTAAGATTTTGAAAATGCAAACAAAAGAACAGACATATTTGTTTTATATAGTAGAAAAGCCAGAAGAAGGCATGAGGCACTGTGGTAATTAAAATACATGTTGTCAATTACCTGCTTTGTTAGCTTTCTTTTTTTAAAAGATTTCATTTATCTACTTTTAGACAGAGGAAGAAAGAGAGGGAGAGAAACATCAATGTGTGGTTGTCTCTTGTGCTCCTTCTACTGAGCACCTGGCCTGCAACCCAGGCATGTGCCCTGACTGGGAATCAAACTGGCAACCCTTTGGTTCGCAGCCTGGAGCTCAATCCACTTAGCCACACCAGCCAGGGCATGTTAGTTTTCTTTAAGCAACTCCAGTTCTCTCTGAATGCTCCTTCAGTCTCTCTCTCTATGTTCAAGTACTTGCTTAGTGCTGTGATGTGCCTGCTTTTCTCATAGTACACCTCTAGCATTAAAGTTGGAGGCTAGAACCAAGAAAGGCAGCATGAAGTTTAGTTGACCTTGATGAGTTCTACTTAGATTTGTAGTTTCTAGCTTGATTTTTTTTCTCAGATTCATATTCATTCTCTCCCAACTGGCCACCCACTCAACCACCATAAGGATAAATTCCTATATAAAGCTATTTATTTATATGCAATCCACCTGTCTACCTAGCTATCTTTTATCTATCTATATTTACATATGATCTATTTACATATCTATTTATATATCTATTTCTGTTTTTGTGTTTTATTCTTTAACTTTCTTTTTTATTGTTAGCTTTATTCATTTATTTGTATTGAACTTATTGTGGTGACATTGGCCATAAAATTACATAGGTTTCAGGTGTACAATTCTATAATGCATCATCATCTGTATATTGTGTTTTCACCACCCCATTACTTGTACCAGTAGCATATGACTTAGTTGATTATTCCTTTGTCCTTTATACACATTACGTGGCATCTAGAAAACTGAAGTATTTATTATTTATTGCTTACTGTCAGTCCCATTTAATAATTCCCCTTTTCTCCTTGATATCTTAATGTTAGAATGCTTCAAAATACAGTCCTTGCATGGTTACTATGTATAGCCACTCCCTTTATCATACTCAACCCTCAAATCTTAAATATTTATGCATGCCTAAAACCCTCAAATATAGGTCTAAACTTTTTGTCTTTCCTTTACCTTAGACTCCAATATTTGAAGGGGTACTTGTGATCTACACCTACATGTTTAAAGTGCACTTCAAAAGCAATTCTCCTAAAACTAAACTACTGATCTAAGCTCTTCAAGCCCATGCCCCAGAGTGTTCCCCCATCACTTAATGATGATTTGATAACTTTGATTGCTCTGACCCAAAACTTGAAGTCATCTTTCCCTTCTCTCTTAATATAACACTGCACATATATTCAAATGGGAAATCCTGTTGCTCTACCTGTCATGTCTAGACTTTAACCACTTACCACCAACCTCTTCCTCTGCTGCCATTCTGGTAGAAGCCACTACTATGTTTTTCCTGGGTTGTTGGCGAACAATATGACTACCCATCCTGATCCCTTCCTTGTCATCCTTTAGTCCATTATCAACACGGCAGCCAGAGTGGTGGTGAAACACGGCAGATCATGTAACCTGCCTGATGCAATCCTTTATCCTTCCAAATTCCAGAAAATGGAAATGAGTTAATTTTATTCCTAATAGACCATAAAAGATACAAATTGGACTTACAGAAATCACAAAATTTCCATCTAATTTTATGTAAAATATGATTTTTGCTTTTCATAAAATAGAAAAAATAAATAGGTATAAGAGAAGCAATTTTAACATGTTACATATTTATATACTTCTTAGTTCATTTGTTACACCTATACCTTTTTCCAAAAATGTTTATGGTTTTAAAGATGAAATACTCCAAAATAGCATCTATTAAGGTTTAAATAATAAAAAAAGTGAGCAAAGGAAGAAGCATAAGTATCTCCCAAATGAGATATAGAACTGTATAACATAAAGTTTTAGGTAAATCTTTTAAATATAGTGTTTCACAGATTTGTCTCTTAGTTTTTTGAAAGTTAAAAGAAATGAGAAAGTTAATCACAACTCACAAAGTTCAAAACATAAACTATGAAAAGAAAAGAAGGGGAAGAGTAAAAGGAGGAGGAGGAGGAGCAAGAATAGGAACAGTAGAAGCACTAAGTAACAATGAACAGTGATCCCCGAGAGATGGAAAACAAAGGAAATGAGCTTTAATATTGACCTCTCTCCCTGCCTGAAGGAAGTTTATAGGCCATGGTGCAAGAAGGGGCACTGCAGGCAATGTTTAGAAGTCTCCCTAGGCTGAAGAGACAAAACTAAAGCCTGGGAAGCCAAAGTGGTCAGAGTTTCCAAGTATAAGAGAGGAAAGAAATGCATAGAGATAAAATTCTAGCAATCTACAGAGTGTCACCATAAATTAATCAGTTGAGTATTCATTGATACATGTGTGTGAAGAAGTGGAAAAATTACCCCTAGAATAAGCATACCTTTAGTACTGCCTAATACTTATAACAAGTCAAAAGAATCAAACTATTTTAAGTAACATTGCTATATACCAAAACCAAGCTATAACAATATTTACAAAAATTAAAGACATTCAGCACACAACAAAGTAAAGTTCAGAATGTGTAGCCTCCAATAAAAATTACCAGGGATGTAAAGAAAAAGTAAAATACAACCTATAACAAGAAAATTTAATATAGTAATTACTCAAGTGATAGTAGGCAAGAATAATAAAGCAGTTATGAATGGATTCCATATATTAAAGACTTAAAGGAAAATGTTAATATATTAAGTAGAGGCCTAAAACACATAAAACAAGACCTGAATCAAACTTCTAGAAATGAAAATTATAGTGAGCATCAGAGAAGGTGCATCCACTTTAGCCACCAAGGAGTAAGGCTGATTTAGGGTTGACTACCAAATGAAATAACCAAAGTAAAACAAAAAAATACGTGAAACAATTGTTTTCAAGACACTGGACATCAGGAAAAATATAGGAAAGAAATAAGGTGAGTCCTACATTGTCCCAGCCTCCTGCCCTGGGAGAGTTTGCAGGCAGAGGGGGAGGAGGAAGGGATGAGGTGGAGCCAAGTGGTCTCCCTGACTGGAGTAGACAGAGCTCAGGGTTTGGAAAGACTGAGGGAAGAGAGTTTCATTGAAGGAAACCCTGCTAATATGCACAGTATCTTCTAGAATTATTCATCAGAGTTCTAATCAAAATATGGATTTGAGGGACTAATGCAGGGGGAACACATTCAAAATCATTATCGGGGAAGGCACCCAGCATTTATAAAGAAAGGGTCATGAATAATGAATGTCTGCTCCCATAAGCCAAACTTGAAAACTTCATTCTTGGGCAGAGTAATCAGAAAGGTGAGTCTTGCTTCAGTAGTGGAGTAGTGGGAAGAAACTCAGCCCAGATTAAAAGTTCCTTTGGTCTAATAAATAGCTGAGGTAGTTAAAACATTATTGAGAAGAACAAATTATTTTCAATTTCTTCCCCCTAAAAACTCAAAAACTGTAGGAATGCAAAATTATCCACCACCCAGAAAGATAAAATCCACAATGTCAATATCCAATACAAAATTATCAGATATTCAAAATTAGCAGGAACATATAACCCCAAATGAGAAAAATCAATCAACCCAATAAACTCAGTACCAATTGTAAGATAAAAATTAGCAGATAAGGGCATTTGAGAGATATTATAACTGCATTCTATAGGTACAAAAAGTCAGTATATGTATAAAATGTTTAAATTAAACATTTAAAATATGTACTTAGAAAATTGTTTTTAAAGTTCTAGATCAAATTACTGAAAATGAAACTTAATGTCTGAGATTTAAATATACTAATAGGATTAACTACAGATTAGATACTGCAGAAAAAATAGTAAACTTAAAGATATAACATAGAAAATATACAAAATGATGTACACAGAGAAACAAAACTAATAAATGAACAGTTCCTAGAGGCCTGACCTAAGTGTAATTGGAATTCCTGAGAGAGAAAAGAACTAGAAACAAATGTGAAGAAATAATGACCAAAAACTTAACATCTTTTTTAATGATATATTTTATTGATTATGCTATTATAGTTGTCCAATTTTCCCCCCTTTATTCCCCTCTGCCCTGCACAGCCCCTCCCACCCACATCCCACCCACCCCCGCCCCCACTTTAGTTCATGTCCATGGGTCATATATATATAAGTTCTTTGGCTTCTACATTTCCTATATTACTCTTAACCTCCCACTGTGTATTTTCTACCTACCATTTATGCTACTTATTCTCTGTACCTTTTCCTCCTCTCTCCCCCTCCCACTCCTGTTACTAACTCTCCCTGTGATCTCCATTTCTGTGGTTCTGTTTCTGTTCCAGCTGTTTGCTTAGTTTGTTTTTGTTTTAGGTGTGGTTGTTAATAACTGTGAGTTTGCTGTCATTTTACTGTTTATATTTTTATCTTTTTTCTTAGATAAATCCCTTTAACATTTAATATAATAAGGGCTTAGTAATGATGAACTCCTTTAACTTGACCTTATCTGAGAAACACTTTATCTGCCCCTCCATTCTAAATGAAAGCTTTGTTGGATAAAGCAATCTAGGATGTAGGTCTTTGACTTTCATGACTTCAAATACTTCTTTCCAGCCCCGTCTTGCCTGCAAGGTCTCTTTTGAGAAATCAGCTGACAGTCTGATGGGAACTCCTTTGTAGGTTACTGTCTCCTTATCTCTTGCTGTTTTTAAGATTCTCTCCTTATCTTTAATCTTGGCTAATGTAATTATTATGTGCCTTGGTGTGTTCCTCCTTGGGTCCAACTTCTTTGGGACTCTCTGAGTTTCCTGGACTTCCTGAAAGTCTCTTTCCTTTGCCAGATTGGGAAAGTTCTCCTTCATTATTTGTTCAAATAAGTTTTCAACTTCTTGCTCTTCCTCTTCTCCTTCTGGTACCCCTATGATTTGGATATTGGAATGTTTAAGGATGTCCTAGAGGTTCCTAAGCTTCTCCTCAATTTTTTGAATTCTTTGTTTTTTCATTCTTTTCTGGTTGGATGTTCCTTTCTTCCTTCTGGTCTACACTGTTGATCTGAGTTCCAGTTTCCTTCCCATCACTATTGGTTCCCTGTGCATTTTCCTTCATTTCTGTTATTGTAGCCTTCATTTTTTTTTCATATAATTTGTGACCAAATTCAACCAATTCTGTGAGCATCCTGATCACCAGTGCTTTGAACTGTGCATCTGATCGGTTGGCTATCTCTTCATCGCTTAGTTGTATTTGTTCTGGGGTTTGATCTGTTCTTTCATTTGGGCCAAATTTTTTTGTTTTGTTTTGTTTTGGCACACTTGAGCCATGAAAGGTTAAGTGCCTGAGGCAGGTTCTGCTGAAAGGACTGATGCGCCCAAACTGACTCAGAGCGTGCAGGTAAAAATGCTGGAGTAACTCATCCCAGTGTAAAAAGTCTACCTGCATCCACACAACTGCAGTTCCTTAGAAGAAAGTACGTTCTCGGTGGAAGGGATGGATCACAGCTCTTTCCTTTCCAAGTTTCCGCCTGCCACATTCCTTCCCCAAAACTTACCAAATTTAATGAAACTATAATACTGCAGATCCAAGAAGCTTAATGAACTTGATTCACACACACACACACACACACACACACACACACACACCATGATAAAAATTCCAAGGTATACAGAAGTCATTTCTCAAAATCAAGGGTAAAGAAAAAAAGATTTCAAACAGCCAGGGAAAAAACAGACATTATGTAAGGAGGAACAAAGATGAGGCAAGAGTAGAATTCACATAAAATATGTCTTAGGATAGAATATTTTGGCAACATCTTTAAAGCACTGGAAAAAAGTGCCGTTCCATGCATGGAAAGGTTGCTGGTTCGCTAACAAGTCAGGGCTCATGCCTGGGTTGCAGATTTGGTTCCCAGTTGGGGTCTGTACAGGAGGCAAACAGTTGAAGTTTCTCTCTTACATCAAGGTTTCTCTCTCTCTTTCTCTCTTTCTCTCTCCAAAAATCAATGGCAATATGTCTTCAGGTGAGGATTCAAGAAAGAAAGATAATTTATCTTAAGATCTGCATATCTATATTTTGTTTTTTCCCTTATTTTTTATTTTTGCACATATTTTTTAATTTAAAAAACCCTATGTTTACCTGTGTTTATAGACCCTTTTCTATGTCCAGTTTTAGATAATTGCATGTGCTTCCTTTCTCTGTTTCTTTAATAAACTGGCTAGAGACGTGGCTATGCAGTTTCTGAGTCCCTTTCTTTACTGTAGTGTTCCTTTTTTTTTCTTGTTGTCCAAGTACCGTTGTCTCCATTTTCCCACCACACCTTTCCTCTGCCCAGCCCACCTCCACCTCCCACCCTCAACCCTTCCCCACTTTGGCTTTGTCCATGGGTCCTTTATACATGTTCCTTGGCAACCCTTCCCCTTCTTTCCCCCATTACTCCCCTCCCTATGCCCTTTGGTTATATTATTTCAATGCCTCTGGTTATATTTTGCTTACTTGTTTGTTTTGTTGACCAGGTTCCACTTATAGGTGAGATCGTACAGTATTTGTCTTTCACCACATGGCTTAATTCACTTAACATAATGCTCTCCTCCATCCATGCTGTTGCAGAGGGTAAAAGCTCCTTCTTTCTTTCTGCTGTGCAAAATTCCATCATGTAAATGTACAATAGTTTTTTGATGCACTCATTTAGTGATTGGCACTTAGGTTGCTTCCAGCACTTGGCTATTGTGCATTGTGCTGCTATGAACATTGGGGTGCATAGGTTCTTTTGAATTGGTGTTTCAAAATTCTCAGGGTATAATCCCAGCAGTGGAATTTCCAGGACAAAAGGCAGTTCTATTTTTAGGGTTTTTTCCCACATTTTTTTATTATTGTTCAAGTACAGTTGTCTCTATTTTTCCCCCACCACTCCTCCCTAACTCAAGTCATTTGCACCTCCCACCCTTGATCCTACTCCCCTTTGGCTTTGTCCTTTATACATGTGCCTGACAACCCTTCTCCCTTTTCTTCTGATTATCCCCTCCCACTACCCCTCTGGTTACTGTTAGTTTGTTAATTTCAATGTCTCTGGTTATATTTTGCTTCCTTGTTTTTTTTGTTGATTAGGTTCCACTTATAGGTGGGATCATATGGTATTTGTCTAAATTCCATACTGTTTTCCACTGTGGCTGCACCAATCTACACATTCCCACCAACAATGCACTAGGGTTACACTTTCTCCTCAACCTCACCAGCACTTATTGTTTGTTGATTTGTTTATGATGGCCATGCTGATTGGTGTGAGATGGTATCTCATTGTGGTTTTAATTTGCATCTCTGTAATGGCTAATGATGCTGGGAATCCTTTCATATGTCTAAACTCAACCAGCAACTTACACCCTACACAAAAATAAACTGAAGGTGGATAAAACACTTAAATATAAGTTGTGACACCATAAAAGTCCTAGAGAAGAACATAGGCAGGAAAATCTCAAATATTCCAGATAGCAATAGTTTCACTGATATGTCTCCTAGAGCAAGGAATATAAAGGAAATAATAAACAAGTAAGACTTCATAAAATTAAAGAGCTTCTGCATAGCTAAGGAAAATATCAGCAAAATGAAAATGGAACCAACCCTAATGGGAATATATATTTGCCAATGATACTTCGGACAATGGTTTGATCTCCAAAATATATAAAGAACTCACATGACTCCACTCCAGGAAGACAAACAATCCAATTAAAAAATGGGCAAAGGACCTGAACAGATATTTCTCCAAGGTGGACATATTAATATTTTGTATGGAAGTAATAAATATGTTTAATAGTCTAGTTCAGAGTATTACTAATATAAAAATTATTATAATGAATATTATTACACACTTATTTTATGAAATTTGTGATAATTTCCAAGTAATAAACTCATAATACTATAATTATTGTATTAATAAAAGTGCCATTTCAGGCTTTTTATATGATGCCCAGATGAGTACTACCAGAGTCACAGCAAGAGTGCCAATGCTCACCTTTTATGACAGGAGCCTCTTTCTTTTCCCCACAATTATGTAAATAGTAAATAATTGTCATTACTGTTTTACTTTACATTTACCAGATTATTAGTGATAATATTTTAGCATAGAAGAAAAATTGACATTTGTTTAAATTGATTAAAATTTTTGCTTGCTCTTTCTATATACCAGATAGTTGATCTCAAATAGAGCCCTTGTTGCATCCACAATTCTGTGTTCATGTTGAAAAGAACTAGTGATGAGTCCCTAACTATAAGGTTTGTAGTCTCACTGTGAATCACAAACTCCTTATCATTTAATAAACAACCATTTCTAGGTCCTATAATGGAATAATTTTATATGTATTCTTTCATTGAAATCTTATAGTAATTTTGTGAAGTTATTCTCTGTTCTATAAATGACAAAATCAAGATTCACAAAGCTTAAAAGACTTGCACCATTTGGCTGATATGCACAGTACTGTGTTAGGGACAGAAAACACTTTTATGGGGTAAAATAAAAATAAACTTTGGTGTAATGTGAACTTATCACTGTTTCATAGTGTAGGGAATGTAATACACTTGTGTTCAAGTTTATTTGATCAATATTTTATCTTTTCCTAACTCAATTTCATTGTTTAAGTCATCTTTTCTCCTAAGTCTCATTTTTTTCTTTTTTTAATAAAAGTGGGAATTAATAATACATTACAATTTGGCCTTGATTATATATTGTGCACATAAATTTTTAAAACAGAGCTACTCCTTTATTCATACTCTGAACAATAAACTATAAGAGAGCAGGTGTTATGTTTATATTGCTGGAGATTTTATTCACTCTGCCTAGGATACTGCTTGTCAAAGTAGACACCCTGAATATCTGTTCCAATTTCCCTTGTTTTGGTTATTACTCAGCATTGGAATAGTATATCCACTATTATAAATATCCACTAAAGTCTACTTATGTATGTGCTTTTTATTTCATCCTTCATATGATTCTTAGTATTCCTAATAGATAGAAATATTTCCTAGCTTCAATGGTGAATCATAACTGAGAGGAACAAACTGTGGAATTTGTGTACTAATATGTGATTCATGGTGGCCCATGTTGCTTCCACATTTAAAAAATGTTTTTATTTATCTGCAATCCTCTGGAAAATGTCATAAAGCTCTCTGGGTGTACTTACTTGACCTACTAATAATACAGATACATTTAAAATAATGAAAATAAATGTAATTTGTGATAATAAATCATAAGTCAGTGAACATTTATTTTAGTTCATTTCCTTTCAGGTTTATTTGGCTGGAAATGTGGAGTGGTTGAACCAAAAAATACAGGGGGTGAGGAAAAAGTAAGTTTACAGTTGTGAATACACAGAGTTTATTTTTGTATTATTATTAATTAATTCTTCTATTATTTTTCATACAAACTACTGTAAAAATGCTTTGGCCTGACCCTGAGTTATAAAACTCCTTAACCCTCTTTATCCTTCCCTGTCTCTTTTATCAGGTTAACAGAGCTAAAACTCATTTCTCAGTCTTTTTTCAAACTTAAGATTGTCTTTTCACAAGGAAAGATTCCAAAGAGAAGGCTATTACTTTCATGATAAAAATATACAGGCACTGTGGGAAATGCCCCTCATTTTGTTTTCTTTCCTTTCTTTCTTTTCTTTCTTTCTTTCTTTCTTTCTTTCTTTCTTTCTTTCTTTCTTTCTTTCTTTCTTTCTTTTTCTTCCTTCCTTCTTTCTTTCTTTTTCTTCTTTTTTTCAGTGGTGGCACTTTTTCTGCTTTCGATGAGAATAAGAAGTCCATAAGCTATAGCAATCACCTTGGTACTGAATAGAGATCATCAAGAGTGGCAGAGCGTAACAATGGAGATAATCAAGGTCTCCCCTGGAATTAATAAGCAGAGCAACTAAATTAGCAAGTGTCCACCTGTGAATTCCTCTCATGTGAAAATGTAACAGGAACTATTGTTCGGGGTTTTCTGTTAGTTGAAGCTATATTCTTAACTTATAAACCTGACTTTCCTGACAAGCAAAGAGTACAACACTTACTGTTTATTTTTAGAGTTAACATAGTATTTAGAATTTTTAGATGCCTAGGTAGTATTGTGAATATAGAAAATGAAGCCAGAAATAGTTAATAGTCAGACAGAAACTGTCAAATGTAGAGAAGTTTGGAAAAAGTTGGCTTAGTCTTTATCTTCAAACTCTTAAAGTAATATAACCTTATATTGATCTAATTCTTCAAGTAGGTGAAGTGTTCCACATGTCAATATACCACCTCATATAGTTATTAAAAACTCCTGCTAGGGTAAATATTTTCATTTCATTTTTAATAGGAAAGAAAATAATAGGGTTTTAAATTCAAGATAATCATGTAAAGAAGAAATTTTTCTTTTAGCTTTTCTGATTCCACAAACCTAAAATTACAAAAATGCAAGAAATAGACTTACTAAAAATGTTAAGATCAAATAACATTCCAAAAAACAATACTATGTTTCTTTTTTTCTTAATTTTTGTTCAAATACAGTTGTTTCCATTTTCCCGTCACCACCACCCCCTCATCCCTAGCTATCCCCACCTCCTGCCCTTGATCCTACTCACCTTTGGCTTTGCCCATGTGTCCTTTATACATGTTCCTTGATGACCCATCCACTTTTCCCCCCATTATGTCCCTCCCAAGACATAACAAGAGTTACAAATAAATATAGAGATTTCTTCTGTTTTTCTATGGACAAATTTGATATTTTATATATATTATTTCCTCCAAAAACAGTCTATGAATTCAAAGTAATCCCAAACAAAACCTGAAAGGATTCTTGATAAAATTTGAAAATTAACTCTAAAGTAATTTTAGGGAAAAAGATTTCAAGAAGAGCTAATTTAAAAATTAACAATAACAAGGCAGTGAAAGAACTAAGAGGCTATTAAAAATATAAACATGTGGTTTTTATATAGAACTACAAACAATATTAATGGATCAGAATGATGAACACAGGGACAAATTTTTGTTAATGGAGAATTTAATATAAGAGAAATGGGGTATTTATTTTTAATGTGGATAAAAATTGACACTATTTCACAAATGATTATGAGACAATAGCTGTTCTCTTAGGAAAATAATATTAGATTTCTACCTTAAACTATCATATTTTAGACAGGCTACAAATGTACATTAACCACACACACACACACAAGTATAAAAACATTCAAGAAAAAAGCCTTAAAGCAGAAATAGTTTTCCAAGGATAAAATTCAACATCATTATAATAAAGATTGTCAAATTTGGCTAACATTAAAACTGTCTTTTTAACAAATGCAGCACAAAGTTAATGGACAAATGAGCACTTGGGAAAATATTTGCAACATAAACTAATATTTATATTTTAGAAACTTTCATATGTATAAATTAAATCATAAATGCCTAAATACATAAATTTATAAACATCTATAGATAAATGCATAAAGGTTGTGAACCAGGTAATTAATATTAGAAGAAATACAAATGACTAATAAAAGATAAAACGTTCGACCCTGGCTGGCATAGCTCAGTGGATTGAGCACGGGCTGCGAACCAAAGTGTTGCAGGTTCGATTCCCAGTCAGCGTACATGCCTGGGTTGCAGGCCATAACCCCCAGCACCCACACATTGATGTTTCTCTCTCTCTCTCCCTCTCTCTCTCTCTCTCTCTCTCTCCCTCCCTTCCCTCTCTAAAAATAAATAAATAAAATCTTTAAAAAAAAGATTCTTTATAAAAAAAAAGATAAAAGTTCAACTTCACCATTTATCAAGAAGATACAAATTTAAGACCACCTCAAAGACACTACAAAGAATGAAAATTATAGGGAAATATCCCTAATGAAAGTAGATGCAAAGATTCTCAACAATTACTGGCAAACTGGCTCCAGCAATAAATTAATAAGATTATACACTATGATTAGCTGTAATTTATTCCTGTGATGCAAGGTTGGTACAATATATACAAATAAATTAGCATGATACAAACATAAACAAAATGAAGGATAAAAACCACATGATCATATCAACAGATGCAGAAAGCACGTTTGATAAAATCCAGCAGTCATTTATGATTTAAAAAATTCTCAGCAAAGTGGAAATAGAAGAAACATATCTCAATGTAATAAAGGCCACGTGTGACAAACCCATAGCTAACATTTTGCTCAATGGGGAAAAACAGGAAGAATTCCCCTTAATATCAGGAACGAGACAAGGATGTCCACCCTCACCATTCTTATTCAACATAGTACTGAAAGTCCTAGTGACAGCTATCAAAACAAAAGGAAGAAATAAGAGGCATCCAAATTGAAAAGAAAAAAAATTAAGCCTTCATTATTTGTAAATGACATAATACTGTATATAAAGAAGCCTGAGGACTTTGCCAAAACACTACTAGAACAAATAAACAAATTCAGTAAAATAGCAGAATACAAAATCAATATTCAGAAATTGGTGGCATTTTTATACACCAGTAATGAACTATCAAAAAGAGAAACTAAGAAAACAATCCCATTTGCAATAGCACCAAATAAATAAATAAATAAGTAAAATTCCTAGGAATAAACTTAACCAAAGAGGTAAAAGGCCTATTGTAAGAAAACTGTAAGGTACTAAAGAGAGGAATTAAAGATGTAAATAAATGGGAGCATATACTGTGTTCATGGATAGGAAGAATTAATATCACTATCATGCCCACACTTACCAAAGCAATTACAGATTCAATAAAATTTTTGTCAAAACACCAATGGAAAATGTTTCAGAAGTAGAACTAATAATCCAAAAATTTATATGGAACCACCAAAAAAGTCTAAATAGCTTCAGCAATATTGAGAAAGAAGAACAAAGTTGGGGTAAAATGCTATCTGATACCAAACTATTCTGACAAGGCCATAGTAATCAAACAACATGGTAGTGGCATAAAAACACACACATAGATCAATGGAACAGAATAGAGAGCCCAGAAATAAACCCATGTCTATTTGGTCAGTTAATGTTTACAAATGAGGCAAGAACATACAATGGGATAAAGACAGTCTATTCAACAGATGGTGCTGAGAAAATTGGACAGATACATTCAAAATAATAAAGCAAGACTTCTTTATACACTATATAAGAAAAAAACTCAAAATGGATGAGACCTAGTGTAAAACTCAAAACCATAAAAATCCTAGAAGAAAACATAGGCAGCAAAATCTCTGACAATTCCCTTGGCAGTATTTTTTCTGATCTATCTCTTCAGGAAAGGAAACAAAAAAATATTTAAAAATGGTATCACATCAAACTAAATGTTTTTGTACAACAAAAGATGTCATCCAAAAGACAAAGAGACAACCTACTACTGCATGGGACAACAAATTCACTAGTGATACATTAGATAGGGGGTTAATATCCAAAATTTACAAAGAACTTATTTGTACCACTGAGCACCAAAAATAAATAAACAAACAATAAACAAAATTTAAAAATAGGTAGAAAACCTGAGTAGACAATTCTCCAAACATACAGATGACCAATAAACATATTAAAAGATGTTCAATGTCACTAATTGTCAGAGAAATGCAAATTAAAACCATAATGAGATATCACCTCACACTTGTCAGAATGGTTATCATCAATAAATCCACAAACAACAAGCATTGGTGAGGAAGTGGAGGAAAAAGAAACCTTTGTGCACTATTGGGAATGTAGATTTGTGCAATCATTATTGGAAATAGTATGAAGATTCCTCAAAAATTTAAAAGTGGACCTGCCATATGACCCAGTGATTCCACTTCTGGGTCTGGGGATTTATTCAAAGAATCTCAAAACACTACCATATTTTGCCATGTATATTACGCAACCACATTTTTGGTCCAAACTTTTGGGGAAAAAACTCTCACTTTAATTTTTTAATTCACTTTTTTTACTTATTTATACTTAGACACTTGTTCTTTCTATTATAAAGGAATTTTAGCATTTATTTTAACATATTATGGTACAAGAAATTTTATGTGACAAATAATTACAAAACACAAGAAACAAGGTTTTACAAGTACTACTGATGTACGACACACATCCTTATTTTACCTTCAAATTTTGGGGCAAAATAGGTGCATATTACATGGCAAAATATGGTAATTCAAAAGAATATACACACACCTATGTTCATTGCAGCATTATTCATAATAGCCAAGTTATGGAATCAACCCAAATGCTCATCAAGAGACAAGGGTTTAAAAAAACTGTGGTACATATATACAAGGGAATATTATTTGGTCATAAAAAGAATGAAATCCAAATATTTGTTACAGCATGGGTGGACCTAGAGGGTATTATGTTCAGTGAAATAAGTTTCAAAGAAATACAAATATCACATGATTTCACTTTTATGTGGAATTTTAAGAACAACATAAACAAAATCAATACAGTGTCTTGGAGACAGAGAGAGAACTGGTGGTTGCCAGAGGGAGGGAGGGTTGGGGCATTGGGTGAACAAGGAGGAGGGACACTAAGAAGCACAAATTGGTAGTTGCAAAATGGCCACAGGGAAGTAAGTAAAGCATAAGAAATATAGTCAACAATCTTGTGATAACTGTTTATGGTGCCACTTGGGGCACTGGAAATATCAAGAGGAACACAGTAAGGTATGTGATTGTCTAACCACTAAGCTGTGCACCCAAAACCAATATATGATAACAAAAATTGTTTAATTGCTGGCTCAATGGATATGTTTATTTAAAATCTTAATAGATACTTGATAAGCACTGTTTTCCTAAAAATTGTTCCCATTATGTTTCACCAAGAGTATATGAAAGTGCCTGTTTCTCATACCCTCATCACCACTAGATACTGTCAACTAAATTTGTAGTCACATCAGTAGACAAAAAAATATTTAAAAAACCATAAGAAGATAATACTATTAGCCCATCAGACTGGTGAAAAAATGTTTAATAATATCTTAATGCTTGATTGGAAAATAGTTTCCCTAATACACTATTGTTGACAGCATAAAATGATAATAGCCTTTGAAGACAGAAATTTTACTTCACAGAGGCCTAAAAATCATGTATTCAATAAGGCCGAACAAATCCATGTCATATATATCTTCCCAAAAGTATTACTAACATAGGCCTATAGTTCAACATATAAGAGTGTGTATTTGTAACCATGGATAAGTGAATACTTAAGTATCTAGCAAAAAAAAGTGGTTAAATTAATCAGAGTTAATCCACATTTTTGATGGAGTCTGAGTATTCATCCATAAGAAATGCATGCTCACAGTATTTTAGAACTGAAGTGAATACCAGAAATCTTCTAAGGGGAAAAAATTGAGACCTTAAGAAACTTTTATTTTTTGCTAAAATTTCACCTCAAGTTTTGGCCTGAGTTGAGATGAGCATGAGCAACTTTGCTGAATCCAGAGAGCTAGTGTATTTTCTACTACAAAATCACAAAGAGACATTTAACAAAAGCTATATTAACTCCTTATGCTACTATATTCTGTTTATTGGTATGTTAATTTGTCATTAAACATTTTCCACATTTAACTCTTTTTGATTTATTTATTAGAAATCTTCACCAAGATTTTTACCTACTGGTAGCAGTAAAATTTAAAGTTAATAAACTGACAGTTCTGTTTTTTAAAAGACCAAATGCCAGCTTAATTCAATATATATTAGAAGTATTATAAGTTTGATTTACCAATCACATTCACAATGACCCCCAATTTATTAGGTATGGAGATGGTAAAAGTATTAATATAAACTTATATGAATTTGTACTGCTTTTTACCATGTTCCTGACATATTTGCATAGAGGTCATAAAAATATTTGATACCTATAACCTGCTAACAGTCTTATGAGGTCTTAGAGATAGAGTAGTGACTTATATTTAATGAAGTCTATAGTTGAGAATGAAATGAAATAGGCATATTCACACTGGTGGGTAGATACTAAATTCTTGTAAGTTTTCTGAAAAGCAACTTAATAATATATATCAGGATCCTTAGAGGTGCTCAGAACTTTGACTCAACATTCAGTGAAAAATAATTAAAACTAAGGTAAAAACAGAAAGAAAGATAAAGGTCTATGTACAAATATGTTCATTTTATTATGATCCATAATAACTGAAAATGTTTTAAATAGTTGCAAAAAAATTATTTTAGCTACATAAATTATGAAGAGAATAAAGCAAAGGGGACAAAGCTAGATAGCAACATGTGCTAACATATCTGTACATGTGTGTTGACACATAAGAAAACATTACTGTAATTTGTGATATTAACAAATTTTTGAAATAGAACAACCAAAGCAAATATTCAATGGAGAATTATTTCAGGACAAGGATCCTGGGAACTTCTTTTTAACAAAACTTGAATTATAATACATTATAAATATATGGCAGCTATTCATTTGAAATGTATTATAATTTGTTATGCCCCCAGTAAAACTACTGATGTTAGTTTTGTTTCCCTATTTTTGTCCATCATAGAGTCAATAGATTTAAATTTATTCTCTTGTGTTAACAACTTAGCAGGAGTGTGATTTTATCATGATGAACAATTTTATTTTATTATTTTATTTTTTAATTCTTTTATTGTTGTTTAATTATAGTTGTCTGAATTTTCCCCCCACCACACCTCCCCCACCTCAGCCAAACTCACCTCCCTCCTTTGCTTCCTTCCACCCTTCCCCTTGGTTTTTTATTTTATTTTTGTTGTTTTTTTAAAGATTTTATTTATTTATTTTTAGAGAGAGGAGAAGGGAAGGAGAAAGAGAGGAAAAGAAATATCAGTGTGTGGTTGCCTGTCACTCATCTCCCACTGGGAACTTGGACTGCAACCCAGGCATGTGCCCTGACCAGGAATTGAAGACGCAACCCTTTAGTTCGCAGCCCACACTCAATCCACTAAGCTACACCAGCTAGGGCATGATGAACAATTAAAAAAAATAGCAAACTAAAATCCTAAGTTTCATGGTCTAGTGCTTGAAAATTATTTGTGTTTAACTTGTGTGATGAAATTATATAGTATATTTTTGTCAAATGTTTTAATATTTCTATTGTAATGGTGTTTAATTTTCTGAATTTTAAAATGTTTTGTTAAAGCTCTGTTATTTAATTTAATTTGAAATATGAAAAGTCTGTTAAACACTGAACAAAATATTTTATTTTATAAACAGGGCAGAGTTGGCAGGGAGGTCTCAGTTTTTGATAAAGTATACAAAAATGTTAAAATAATATGGGAAGGATGTGTAGAAATGAAACTATGGCAGAATGTTATGAACTCTCACATCTATTTTGTTTTGTTGACATTATTTTTAAGTATTTCTGAAATCTTACAAGGTCTTAACAACTCTACCTCTACCACTATAGTCCAAGCCACCAATAATTTTGCCTAGATGGTGGTTATAGTTAGAGTCTCCTTATTCTCATTGTGACTCCCATAATCCAGATAAAATATCAAGTCACATTAAGCTGTGGCCTGCTGATTCATCTGAATAGATTCCACAGAGGAATGTTCCAACTTAACACAAATTTTGAGGCAGCTACATTGCTCTATTCAATCAGTCATTTTGAATGTGATAGCCTCACAGTACACATGCTCACTCAAAGGCATCCACCGCCCCCACTGACTAGTACAGTGAAGTGGTCATTGTTAATGTATGAACATCCCAGTCCACTTTCCTTGGCTGCCAGGTTATATCCATGTCACATAAACCATTCTCATTATATTAACAATGGCTGGACTTTTGCTGGACAGACCTTGTACATATCTGAGCTTCATCCAGAAAATGTCTATATATAAAATCTTGGAAGTCTTTACTCCTATCTTTACAATAAAAAAAATAACATTGGACAAATTGAAAATCAATGACTTGGTTTAGACTCATCTGATAATTGAGGTCATAGGAAAATTGCCACACCAAAACTTGGAAAACAAGTTGCATCCAGAGAGATGCAGAAACCAAGATTTATTTGCCTGGAGTAGAAACATATAGAACCATAAAGCTGAAGAAGTATATGGTAATTCTGATGAATTTATGGAAACTGAGAATGGAATAGCATGAGAATAGGGATATACGCTTAGAGGAACTCACACTTTCATGGCTTCACCTCCAAGAACCCCACCAGATACTTACTATGAAGACCAGGGAACATCCCCTTGTGGCTCTGTCAAGGTGAGAGGAAAAGTATACATTGTAAAACATTCCTAAAGCCTTTTTCAGACAAAAGCTGACTCTCCAGGGGAATGAGCCTTGCTTGAACACAATTCTGAAAGCCTGTCTCAACCAGGTGAAAGGGATTCCTGCTCATTACAGACCCTCCTACCTTCCTGTATCAGTAACAGGGGAAAACTGAAGTAGACAGGGCTTTAAAGATGTAAATTAGAAATGCTGCAGACAAGGAAGGGAGAAGGGAACACAAGTAAAAAGGAAAGAGCTATAAACTGAATGAATGTCATGTACACTTGTAAAAGCCACAGCCTGAGGCAAAGTCCCACTAAAAAACTGAACGAAGAATTAATCAAAAGATTATAGCCCTAGCTGGTGTAGTTCAGTGGACTGAGCACCAGCCTGTGAACCAAAGGGTCACCAGTTAGATTCCCAGTCAGGGCACGTGCCTGGATTGTGGGCCAGGTCCCCAGTAGGAGGTGCATGGGAGGCAACCATGCATTGATGTTTCTCTCCCTCTCTTTCTCCTTCTCTTCCTTTCTGTCTAAAAATAAGTAAATAAAATATTTAAAAACAAAAAAAAATTATAAGAGTTTTCCCTGTCCCACAGTTTACCATCATAGCAAATGGGCTCCAGTATCATAATAGTGATTACAACCAAAAGAGTTGCAAAGCACATGCTCTCCGGAACAATATGTATAGACACCTCTAGGACAAAGAAAAAGACACAAGCAAGGACAGTACAGGAATTTGAAGCCTCTAGTACTTAGAGCTACAACAAACACTAGACACAGTCCAACTTCAATGCAGGTGAATATAAACCCTCACACTAAAAGCCAATTTATTTTATTTTCTATTACCCAATACAACATTTACAGCTCCCAACAAACAGTCACAAGGTATGCAAAAAGACAAAAATAAACAGGTGGAAAAGACAACACAATTACCTGAACTAGATTCAGTACAACACACGTGTTCGAGCTATCAAAAAGGAAATACCAAGCACTTTTGGTTAGTATGTTAAGGGCATGTGATAAAGTCTTGACCATCTTCAGGCCCCATGATTCACTAGAAGGACTCACAGGCCTCCGAAAAGCTGTTATACTTATGACTAAGATTTATTACAATGAAAAGACACATTGAATCAGCAGATGAAAAGGTACATGAGACCACATTCAGGAGAAAGTACAAGCATGCTTGCAGGTGTGCTACCCTGGGAAGTCACACGGAAGTAATGTGCAATAGCACATGCCTGTGTTGCCAGCCAGAGAATCTCAGCCGAGCCTCAACATCTCGGGTTTTTACTGGTGATCTGTCACACAAGCTTGCTGTACCCATGTAACTTAGCTACTCAGATTCCAGATCCTCCTTCCCCAAAATGAACCACTGCATATATATTAGAACAGCTACAATACAAAGAGTTCACAATACAAGTGAACTCTGGCAAGAATGCAGAACAACAAAAGTTTTCATTCATTGCTGGTAGGAATGTAAAATGGATAGCCATTTTGAGAGACAGTTTGGCAATTTCTTACAAAGCTAAACATAGTAATACCGTGATCTACCAATGGCCTTCTCAGCTATTTATGTAACTGATTTGAAAACTCATGTTCATATAAAATCAACACATAGAGGTTTATAGCAGCTTTATTCATAATCACTAAATACTGGAAGCAACTATCATGCCCTTTTATGAGAAAATGAATAAACATGTCATGAGACATCCACATAATGGAATAATATTCCATGATAAAAAAGGAATAAGGTATCAAGCCCCACAAAAACATGGATGAATGTAAATGCATATTTCTAAATGAAATCATTCAGTCTGAAACTGTCATGGAATTCCATTTCTATGATATTATGAGAAAAGTATATTATAACAGTGGTTAAAAGATCAGTGGTTGCCAGGGTTTTGTGGAAAGGGCTTATTTTTACAGTGTTTAAACTATGATATATGAACTACAATAGTGGATGCATTGGTCTAAACCTCTGGTAATTTATGACCATAGAGTAAGTCTTAATGTATGTAAATTTAAATTTAAAAATCATTTACCAGAATGGAATACAAACTATGACAAGAAGAAGTCTAACTATATTGAAAATATATTAAATAGCCTCATTTATGAGGGTAGAAGAGAAAGTTCTGAGCTAAGTAACTGAAAATGATTGGAGACTGTATGTTTAAAAGCAAAAGAAACTACAGATAAGCACTGTACTCTGATTGGTACAGGCATTTTCTCATGGAGGTACAAGTTAACATTTCTGAAATCACTATACATGTGTAATGGAATCAAACAATTGAGTAAATTGATGGCTGATGGTGAGACCCAGTTTTATCACAGTTGGAATGGAACATTATAAACAAGCAAAGAGAAGATTAGAAAGATCTATGTAGTATTCCATTAGAGCTAAAGACATTAATACATGCTAAGCCTACTAAAGAGAAAGATAGGTACATATAAAAACATTTGCAGATGTGAGTATGTACAACAGGCTAGTATATACATTTCCTTGCTCTTTTCTTTGAGAGGACTGAAAACAAGAGCACCCCTACAGCAATGAACACACATAGAGCTCAGGCTTTGGTTTCTAATACCATTCTCCAAAGAAAACAAGGCTCCTTAGACAAATGTCTGATTCTCAAGCTGGGGCAGGGAATACACTAGATCAAACTACAATATCTTAGAGTGCTAGGAAGTTTCATTTTAAATGCTAAAAATAATAACAGAAAAATGGCAATTTGTCAAAGGGACATAGCCGAAAGAACTCCCGAGGGCTGAAGCTAGAATAATTTGAACAAAAAAGGAAAAATAAAGTAGTAGTAAATTATAATTCAGAGTACAAAATAAATATACATGAGTCTACATTGGTAAAAATAAATGAGTAACTTTAAAGTGGTTAAACTTGACAAACACTACCTTCGTCAAAGGACCAAGGTCAACATCTACAGTGATAAGCCATATTAATAGCATGTATCCTTGAGATTACATGATGAGAATAACAGTTTATTTCTGTTGTCTTCTTAATATACAACTTTAAGTCTAATTATAACTCCACATATAGTCTAATTACTAGAAAAGTATCCAATAAACTCATAACTTCAAAATACATAAATACATAATAACATAACATAACTCCAAATACATAAGTCCAGTCTAATTATTAGAAAAGTATCCAAAAAACCCATATTAAGAGGCATTCTACAAAATAGCTCTCAAAACTGTCAAGGTCACTCAAAAAAAAAGTTTGAGAAATTGTTCCAGCCTAGAGAAGCCTAAAAGATATAATGATGAAATGTATTATGGTAGCCTAGATGGCGTTCTGGAACAAAAAATGACATTAGGTAAGAACTCAGGAAACATGAATAAAGTATACAATAATACTTAGAATAATATAGCAATATCACTTGATTAGTTTTGACAAGTGTATCATTCTCATATAAGATTTTAACAGTAGGGAAAATGGTTATGAGGTATATGTGAAATCTATATTATCTTTGCAACTTCCAGTTAATTTAAAACTATTCTAGGTGAAAATGTTTTTAAATAATTACAATACCCTTAGGGAAAATACAGGTAAATTATGAAGTTTTAAACAAAGGTATTTTTTCTCAAGAGTGTCCTAAATAATCAGTGTTTACATTTCACAATCAGTAAATTCTTTTCCAAATGTACATTCTTTATCTCTCCCTGTGTTTACATATAGATGTAGATGAATTTATGTGCTAGAGCTCCATCTTGCTTCAGTAATTCAGTTCACATCATTGATCCCATTACTAGTTCATTTTACCTTTGTTTATGATGAGTGGTAGCACATTCATACACTACTCAGGTTGTATTTAAAACTAAGACAACTGCTATCATAGCATGTGATATTACTTAAAATTGCATATACATACAGAAATTACATGAAATTAAAATTATATAAACTTATATTGACAATACTTAATTTGGTTAGAGAATACATTTCTGATGTATAAAAATATATTAATAGTCTTTAAAATTTTGGCTTTCATATAAATTGATAGTAGCATCACCATTAAGAGAATGAATCCTCTAGATCCTTCAATCTGTCTTTCATGTCTTTTGAGCTAATCAATGCATTATAACAAGACAGTGAAAGAGAAGCTATACAAATTCATGAGAGGAAAATACAATAGATAAACAGATAGCAACCAATTGTTGAAAGAGAAAATGTACTGAAATCTAAGATTCAGTCTAGAGTAGATTGTTTTTTAAATTTTTTGACACTCTTTCTCCTTTCTTAGCCCATATTAAGTCAAGAATATACTAACAGTGAGCCCTAAATATGTGTCCAACATGAGATCTGCAACACATAGTATTGCCTCTAACTCAACAACCTAAAAAGCAGTTAATACTAATAGCTCCTTTATACAAATTAAGAAATTGAAGCAAAAAGAGATTGAGTGATTTCCCCTGAATTATACAACTAATAAATAAGAATATCAAAATACAAGTAAGTACAATTATATTGAAGACTTTGCACCTCTAAACAATTGTGGGAAAATTGTTACTGCTTGTTATCCCTTCTCCTCCATAGTTTTTTTTTTAAATTTTTTCCCTACACACTGTCTCCAACACTCTCTATCCACTGCCATTTACTGAGCTAAGGACCCAGCACCTTCCATCCAGAATTATAGCAGCTTATCATCAGCCCTGCCCTACTCATCTCAGCCTCCCTAAAATAAATAATTTGAATTTATAAACGATAAAAATACTTTCATGAATTATTTAATTTTTGATCTATTGAGTACAATGTCCCTCAAAACTTCTTTCATTGCAACAATAATGATTTAAAGAATAAACTATAGCTTTCAATTTTTTAATAACTTAATGATCAGTTAGCTTGGTTACTAGCTCACATATTAAATAGTGCATACAGTGTAAAAGGAACTCAAGGTAATTGACTAATGGCCACATTATTTATGTAAACATAACCATTTGTTCTACGAAATGTCTTAACTGTTGTTCTGCTTCATAAATTAAGTTCTGTCTGAAGCTGCTTCCTTTGGAAATAAAATAAAATGCAATAGCCTGCCCTGGCTGGCGTAGCTCAGTGGATTGAGCGCGGGCTGGGAACCAAAGTGTCCCAGGTTCGATTCCCAGCCAGGGTACATTCCTGGGTTGCAGGCCATAACCCCCAGCAACCGCACACTGATGTTTCTCTCTCTCTCTCTCTCTCTCTCTCTCTCTCCCTCTCTCTCTCCCTCCCTAAAAATAAATAAATAAAAATCTTTAAAAAAATGCAATAGAAGAGAATATCATTGTCACATTTCTTTTTTTATTTACTTTTAGGTTTAGTATTATTTATTATAAACTCATGTTCCTTTGAAAATTATTCAGGGTAATTTTATTTATTTATTTTTTCATTTTCTTCTTACTGTTGTCCAAGTACAGTTGTCTCCATTTTCACCCCACCACAGCCTCCACCCCACCTATCTCTGCTTCCCACCCTCAAACCTACCCCCTTTTGGCTTTGTCCACGTGTCCTTTACCCATGTTCCTGGATGGGCCTTCCCCAATTTCCCCCATTGTCCCTTTCCTTCCCTCCCGCTGGTCACTGTCAGTTTGTTCTTAATTTCAGTGTCTCTGGTTATATTTTGTTTGCTCATTTGTTTTGTTGATTAGGTTCCACTTACAGGTGAGATTATATGGTATTTGTCTTTCACCATCTGCCTTATTTCTTTTAGAATCATTGCCTCATTGTCACATTGCATTTAGCAATTTGGAAATAGTTATTTTGTTGCTGGGGGGTGGAGGTTGAGTATACTTATTGTCCTAGTTTGCCACATCTCTCCACAAAAGCTGAATTGTCATTAAATAACACCTCTCTCAAGTCATGTAGCTCATGAGGAATCAATTTTATGATAAAGTGAAAATTCTCTGAACATAAGAAATAGTATTTTTAAACAATGTGGTTTTGAAAGAATAAAAACATGTGAATAGAGGCATTAAACAATATGTACATTTTGCTCTTTGTGTACATTTGAGCATCATTTAATAATGGTTGCCTAAATTAAACATTACTGTGTGGCTGCAAAATGCTGCTTTTTTAACTATGTTATTCCTTATATGTGTTGTTGCCATTTTTCTATTAAGAAAAGTCTTCTGTTCCCCCACACTTTTCTTAATATTAACATGGACTCATGATTCAATATATTATGCATTATTATCATTATTATTTTTTATTTTGGTGATGCTGACTTGGTCCAATTTGACCTCCTCAGGCTGGCTCTCTGCCCTTTGCTCTGATTCTATAATCTTTGAACACCTTTCTTTCACACCTTCTATTTTATCTATCCCAGTTTTGCAAGCTGTTAATTCTTTATTAACTTCTGGTTTTTGTTTTTCTTTCTTGTTAGTGGAGAACAATCTTTAGAATCTAATATTTGACCTCTATTTTTACATATTGATAGAGGGATATGGTTTCTAGGCTCCTTAAGTAAGAAGAAAATTAAGTCACAACTTCATACTGATACCAGCAATTCAAACCCAACATTCTGAGTCCTCCCTAAACTTCTATCCTTTAATATCTGTACTTGTTTTCTCCCATTATGAGAACCCTAGTTCTAAATACACTCAATCTTACAGTTCTCTTAAAATATAGCTTCATAATTATACAACTAATGCCACCAATAACAGCAAGCCTACTATGTAAAGTTTGAAATTTCTTTGCAGCTCTTTCAGTCCTTATAGTTTATCTTACAAGACTTTACAGAGTCCAGCACCTTGAATCTTTACTGATATCAATACAAAGTTATTGAAGTAATGCCAGGGGAAAAATTGATGGGGTGTATTTATTGTAGCAGCAAAGTGTGGAACACCTAGGGTGGCTCTTATGTTCATTTCTGACTATTATTCTCAAGCTATTCTATTAAAGTTGTGAACCAAATAGGCTTCCAAAACAAACCAATAAAGCAAAACAAAATACAAACCTTGCTTAAGTTAGCAAGAATTGGGTTTTTTCCAACCAAAGAATCTAACTCAAGTTGATACAAACCAAACACCCATAGCAGGACCAGTTAATTTTCCCTAGTTACATGCTTTTTATTGTCCTACTCACACATGCTGTTTTCTCCATTGTAAATTTCTTTTTCCCAATATACCGAGTTAAATGTATGCTTGCTGAAGACATACTGCCCAGTTTGAACTCTTCTTATCCTCTTAAATAGCTGGGAGTCATGTCACTTAACCTTTTTAGGCTGAATTTTCTCATCTATAAAATAATGATAACAAAGGTACCCAACTCATAAGGCTATTGTGAAGATAATAAGGTAATAAAGGAAAAACCTTGGAATAGTACCTGACACATAAGTACTTCATGAGTGCCACACAGTGTATTGTACACAACAAAAATGCATGCAATTTTCCATTTCCCTGGTTCCCATTGAGACCTCTCTTGGTGTATGACACATTTGGCCTTTTAATATTATATTTCCTAACATAGTGCCACACAGTGTAGATGCTCCAAAAATATATATATCATAAAAATGAATTAATTGTGTATTTGTTGGCACAGTATTTAATTTTTACTTCCCTTAAGGGTTCTGTGTAATAAGAATAATTATTTTCAAATAAATTTAAATTTAATGTAATTAAAACCAGGGACACAAAAGTGCAAATATGGCTCTGGTGCTAGCCACTAAAATTTTGTAAACAGAAAAAGGTCTAATTGTGACAAAAATATGGACATAAATTGCTCACATCATTTAGTCCATTCAAGGCCTGAAACTTTTGGCTCTAATAATCAGGTAGGTTTCATCCAATTCAATATCTGAAAGATGCTTTTTATGGAGAAGATTATAAATAACTCATACAGCCCTGGCTGGTATGGCTCAGAGCACTGAGTGCCAGACTGAGAACCAAAGGGTCACTGGTTCAATTCCTAGTCAGGGCATATGTCTGGGTTGTGGGCCAGGTCCTCAGCTGGGACCACTTGAGAGGCAACCACACATTGCTATTTCTCTCCCTCTCTTCTTCCCTCCCTTCCCCTCTCTAAAAATAAATAAATAAAATCTTTTAAAAAATAACTCACAGACACAGACAACAGTGTGGTGATGGCCAGAGGCAAGGGGTGGGCAGGGGCTACATGGAGGCGAGCAAAGGGGAAAAATGGGGCCATCTGTAATAGTGTCAACACTAAAAATACAGAAAAAAGTTAAGGATAGCAGAATATTTGTTGAAAATGACAGCCAAGTTCTACTGTTTGAGTTACATAGTTTCTTATGTGTGCATAAAAATTAATTATGAGTGGGCTTTTACAAATCCTTTTCCTAGACCCACAATTACCCATTACCAATACATCCCTACTATTTCTATATGTAATCAATATAAAATTTTCAATAAGATATTTTTATTCACTTTCTCATAGTAAGTGTTCGAAGTCTAGTGTGTATTTATTTATACACACTGCATATCTCATTTCAGAATGACCACCTTTCAGGAGCTCACTAGCCATGTGAGAGTAGACGTTACTATGTTAGACAATGCAAACTTAGTGTCCTAATAGTTGCCTAACCTCTTGTTTTCTTGTTCAGCCTATTTATAGCTACTTAAGTTTTGTTTTAGACTAAGAAACTCTCCAATTTGAGATGGTCAACTACTTCACAGTTAATGAAACCACTTGTTTTGCTGAAGTTCTCTGCCTGTCTGTATCTGAGAGTGCTGCCTTATATCTGTGCTATTCTTCAGTGAATGTTGTATTCTATGTAATTTTTATCTACATGATTTGGAAAGAAATGATTTAAGTAATTTTTAGTGGAAAAAATACTGGCCCAATCTTATAATGATCCTAAGAAGCACTTCGAAATGACACTATTAAATATTCTCCTAGAAGAAGGAGTTAATTGGCATTATCTTGTAATGATTTCCTAGGAAGAATACATTTGATTCAATTTGAGCTCATGAAACTTTGAAATGCAAATTAATAATTTATCTTCACAGTCTATTCAGACAAATTACTGTGTCTTGAAGTGGTTATCATGACCTCCCTCAACTGATACTATCAGGTCCTTCTGAGCAGTTGTTTTTGTACTTTTTAATGATAAATTTTTTCTTTAAATAGCATCTCTAAATATAAAATCAAATTTTATTGAAGAGAGAAAAATAAAACCTCAGTTCACTCTCTCCTACTTTTGCCCCTTGAGGTTTCAAAGTTCTTTATGGCATTGCTATGGGGGTTGAAAAACACAGGGAGAAACAAAATGTTTAGGGCAATCAACAATATAATTACACTGAAAATATGAGTTATGTTTCTTCATCAATTTTAGAAATTCATGTATGCAAAAAGGGAATATCCCAAATATTCTCTCTTATCCTAAATCCTCCAACAGCAGTTGTAGCTCCATCAAGTATCCAAAATCGGATCTTAGCCAATTAAATATAAGTATAATCTATAAAGCTATACTTATGCTTTATCATGTAATATAGCCACAAACATTTACACTGAAAATCCAGAGCCTTTAGAGAAATACAAGAAGTCCATATGGCATTACAAGTTTCCTTCTTCTTGCTAGCTTACTTTTTGTGGTATAGTCTTGTGTGCTTCTGAAAACTAATGAGAAAATACCTCTCCACTATAAGCAAGCTATATTCATTCAGACTCTTCGGTGGGTGCTAACTGCAATGAGAACCATCACACACAAAGAGTTCTTAAAATACTGTAAAAATGGGGAGATAAAGTTGGCTACAACTAATGCCAAGGATAGCATGCATTCTGAGGTCATAGACTCTAGCTTCAAGGACATTTATTACTATTTCTTTTCTCCACTATTTGACAGATGAATTCCTTTAGTAGTGCTGTTCTAGTAGGTGAGCAGAAATATGATTTTGTTCAAAATATTGTTGAGTTCCAATTTTATGGGTCAAAAATAGCGTAGAAATATCAGATATTTTAAAAATCATTCAAATTAGTAAAAGATTTTTACATATTCAGTTCATTTTCCTAAGAATATATTGAGGACCATTTCTTTTTATTTACATTGTGGTGCAAATTTAAACACAAAAAATACATTTAAAATACATTTTTAATGTACTTTGTTATGCTGTGAAGTAAAAAAATCAGAATACAAATACTCTGTGTATAAATGGTTACTTATGTGTATGAGTTTCTTTAAAATTGTTAATCTCATAAAAAAGAACAACAAAATTAAAGGGATAAATATTATATTAGAACAAAATTTTTATGAGGTAGCAGAGGCTTAGTAAACAATTTTTTAAATGATAAAACAAAGAATGACGTTTTGAAATACTGACCATTACAATCAATTGAATATTTAGCTCTTATATTCTACACTGTATATCTTCTACATTTGTTGCTGAAGATATTTAAAATTCCACAAATTTTATTATCTGCCTTCTGGAATATTATATGCATATTCTCAATTTCTATTTTACATTAAACAATAATCATACAAGTTTACAAACAGAATTAAAAAGTTTATCTACAAAAAATAACCAAAATATAAACTTTATATTAGAGTTTTTTATTTATAATACTGTCAGCAAAAAAAGCCCACAATAAAATAGTATCTACACACATTTATTCAATAGTGTGAGCCATATTTTTACTTATTACTTTTCAATATAGTAAGCAGCTGTTTTAATTGCCCACTTCAAATTTTAATTTTTCACTATTTTGTGGGTGGTAAGATACATGTTTTTCAGTGCATTGTTTTCCTGCATCTGCAATAAAATAGGTTCCTTGATCAAATGCTATGTAAGCAGGAAGTCCGAATTGAACTATTTCCTGCTTTAGACATTAAACAATGTTAGAGGTGTTTTAGTCAGTTAATGGATAAGTAAATCTAAATTTGGAATAAGTGTGTAACCTGATCAAGGCTTTTTGGTATCCACCCAATGTCATGGGTAATGAGCCAATGTAATCTATGAATTATGAGTCTTCTTAGATCTGCTCCATATTCAGCCCCTGGGTTCTTTAGCTTCTGGTGTTCATTTTGACAAACAAATATTATAAGATTGAAGGCAGTAGGATACATAGTTTTACTCTGCTGATTAGTGCACTGCCTGGTGCTCCCATGCCCATTCATCTCATGTATCTAAAAGACCACTTTAGAGAAGCCATCAAAGTATCTACTGGTTGATTCCAGTCCCCTTCTGAATTTGGAGGACATTTCTGATGGGCATCAGTATACCACACTTTGCTTTCCCGTTCTAAATCTATAGCATTTTCCGTAACATAGCACCACTGAGATTCTTTTTATCTTCCAGTTATCTATGGCTCATGTATTGTCAGTTCATTGGCTATTGCCTCATAAATGTTAAAAATCTATACCATAAAAATCTATATTATCAAACAGTCAGAGCACATGTGTTTTCCAGTTTAAGTGCCAACCTTCCACTCTTGAGACATCTGTAAGCCATGTTCCTTTTTTAGCATCCTCATTTATCTGATTATTAGAAAAAGTTAGTCTAGCCAGAATGTTAGGTAATTCTTCAGAAAGATTTGTGGGACCTAAAGAATGGCAGCTACATGTTGGTACCCACAGTGGTTTGTCATGTTGCATGTTCATGAATATACCTTTTCCACTTACTGAGGAAAGCTTTTGAGTGTTTCCCTCCCTGTTCAAATGATGAGCTGATATAACACATACCATAATAGGTATTTAAGGTCTCAAAATAACTGTACGCTATCAACAATAGAAGAAGTTTCAATTAATGCCTAATAACTAATTAACACCTGCTAACTAATTATGAAAGTACCTTAAGCACCAGTGTCCAGCAATACTAATAAAGTTTCTTCACAACCCCCAATCCATATTACCTATTCAACCATAAACGACTTGTCAACTCCTGGTGACTTCATTGCTCCATCTATAAGGAATTTAGATTAATGGATCTCTACAGTCCTTCCAAAATAAGAGACTCCTGAATACCTGGGGTTAGTTTTTCTCTCCCTTGGTTTTATTTCTTCAGCTATCCAAGGAAATTATTTATGCAAATGAAGCAATCAGGTTTTTTGCTAAGATCAGGAAGAACATTTGGATCTACAAAATTTTGTCTGAAGAATTAGTTCTACAAATAGACTGTATTGTTTTATAAGTTTACTCTATAAGATTTTAGAAACACAGTCTTACTTACAGCACAGCTGATAACATTTTTATTACCAAATAATAAATTATTGCAATCAGAAAACAGCAGTGGTAATAATTGCAAATGCTAGGATCAGAATTTTTCCATTTTAAAAATAATTTACTCAGGACCCCACCTTTCCCCAAAATATTACTCCTAATCTCTCCTAACACAATAAACTAAAAAAATATCAATAAGTCTATTAATCTAGTATTTCCAGAAAAATACATTTAAATCTCTAGAAAAGATTAATATCTGCTGAATAGAATGCAAAACATGAGGGATGGATTAAGAGTCTGCCATATAGAGTGGAAATTATAAACATAATCTCCTCAGGTTAGAAAAAATCCATATGTAACCCCGCTTTTCACATTTCTACTGGGACTCAGGAGGAAGGCAAAAACAAAAGAGTAAATGTGGTTTTCTGCTACCCCAGCATCCTTCTAGCCCTTCCAGTTTAAGCCAATGTGTGGGAGAGGGGGCATCTACCAGGAACAGAAAGCAATGCACCTTCTCTGTGACTGGGGAATATGGTAGCAGTGGGAGAAAATAACAGGTGCTAAACTAAAAATAAAGAGGCCTTTCAACATAGAGACAGCAAGCATTTATTCAATAAAAATAGCTATTCAGGAAAGCATGGATCAGGCAGAAGCTCAAACAGTGTTCTGATTAGGAGACAAAGGCAATGAACACTCACAAGAAAGGGAAGGGGAACAATTACATCAATAGAAGGAAAGTATTTCTATTGATGCACATAAGCTAACATAGTGATGCTAGTTCTAAACAACATTTTTAATTTTCAGTCCAGTACTTAAACATCAGTCCAGTAGTCATAATATCAGCTTTCTCATTATCTTTGCAAACAGTTCTTTGGATCACAGGTTGCTTTAGTCTCAGGCCAAAGGTATTTTGCCGTGTTTTTAATATTCCAGAGATTTGAGCATAACATGTGCAAAGGCAGTCCTTCTGGCACAGCATTTAAAGTGGCTTTGTTTATTATTTTGACACATGGGAGGGAAGCATTGCATAGCATAAAGATCTCCACCAACTGAAAAAATAATGGTACACACACACATATATATACTCTATATCTTTATTCTAATTTAATAATATGTAAATTTTAAAATAAGCACCAATAATATAAAACATTTAAAGAACAAGATAAAAATACAAATAATAATTTTTAATATATCTCCCTACATCTCAGTGAACCATCTCTTTGCACTGCATGGAATACAAGTGCCGCACGTGGAGACCAGTGGTGCAGGGAGAGATGCTGGGGTTAGACCCAGAATAAAAGGATGCCCTCTTTCAATTGTTTTATAAATGTTATTATTCCTAGAGATCTTAAATATTATTTTCCTCAGCCTTTTCAGATTTCCATACTGCTTTATTTTATATAAACTTAATACATTTTCAAAACTCTATAAGACTTTTGAATCTAAAGATTCAACTACCCTGGGTATTTTTTTTCTTGCCATAGAAAACACAAAAATAATGAGACTATAAGGGCTATCTCGAAATGAACATAACTCTCCCATGTCTAAGCATTAAATTAAAATCAATGTACTCCATAGGTTAAAAGTGGATTTTTTCTTAAAATATACCTATAAAATTAAGATTGGAGTTCCTTTTAATAAAAAAGGAAGAATAAATGAAGAAAGGAAGGAAAGTAAAAGGAGGGAAGAGAAGGAAAAGGGAGGGAAGGAGAGGGGAGGGGAAATTGGAGGAGAGGGGAGAGAAAAAAATACTTCATGCCCTTGACCACATAATTATATAAATCATAGACTCCATCACATTAGATACTGGGCCATAGTTTACTAGAAATCCCTGATATTTTTCTCTCAAGTAAATTGATCCGATCAGGAATCTATGAATGTTCAGATTAATAATGAAACATCAAGTAAAATACCTTCATGGATGCTTTGTTTCTGGGGGAAATTGATAAGAACTCATTTTCATTCAAAATATCTAACTGGTGTGTTAATATAAATTAAATATAAACTGAAATACAAATAATTTAAAAACATGTTCTTTTTACTCTCTCAACTTTTAAGGAATGATGGAATATTGTTTGTTTTACCCTCTTTTGTACTCTCTGTGTGATGATTTGACATAGAAAAACCACATTAGCCTCTTCCAATGACTTCTCAATTAAAATGAGTCCAGAAGTGTGTGAGTAAGACTGTGAGTTTTGCTCTGGAAGCACTTGGATTTGAGTCCTGGTCCTTTGTTAGTTTTTTCACCCATAAAATATAGATATTAATAACAATCATAGCCCAGGCATGTCTGTTATAATGTCATTATATATGTTCCTGAAAGATTTCCATTCAAGAAAAAAAAGTTATTAAAAAAAAAAAAAACAGTGAACATGACCCTGGCTGGTGTGGCTCAGTGGTTTCAGTGCAGGCCTGTGAATTAAAGAGTCATTGTTCCATTCCCAGTCAGGGCACATGCCTGGGTTGTGGGTCAGGTCCCCAATGTGAGGCGGGCATAAGAGGCAACCACACTTTGATGTTTCTCTCCCTTTCTTTCTCTCTCCCTTCCCCTCTCTCTAAAAATAAATAAATAAAATCTTTTAAAACAATCAGTGAACATAGAGAAAAAGGATTAGGGACCCCTCAGAAAATATATGCAGTTTAGTTACAAAATGAAACTAACAAAAATTATAATCAATACCAGGGAGAAACTTCAGAATACTGAGGCAGGAGGCTCCTCAGACTGGAGGTAGCCTCAGCAGATATTACAAATGCATCACTTCTCAATCATGGAATCATCATTCTCTGATTGCCAATCACATGCAGACTATCACCTGCAATAATTTCCCCATAAAGTGTTATCCCTTTAGTAGGGATACTGAGGAACTCCAAAAGTGCACCAAAAAAAGAATAGGACTTTATGGGAAAAAATAAAAAATATCTATATGTTGATCAATATGCCAATACTGTAAAAGCTAACATAGCCTGTACATACTGTGGACTCCAAGCTGTGCAGGCAGCCATGGAAGTAGCAGGTTGATAACAATTTGTAGAGGTTGTGTGTGGGAAATGCCCATGAAGCATCATTAAAATAATTTTTAAAAAATTATGGAAAGAAGGAGAATTTTCATATTCATGACCAAAGCTACTTTGTGTAAATGGAGACTACATACTGAGATGTATATTCATGTATATTCTTAAAAATATTATCAATGGTCTCATATTTTTTTAATTTTAGAATATTTTAAATGTACATAAGATATTAGTACAATCATGAAATATATATAATTAGTAAATAAGATGCATACATTGACACTGCATGCTTTCTTTTCAGCTCTTGATCAATAACTTGTAATGGAAATTATTCCTCAGAGAGTTAGCTATATTTGATTTTTTAATTTAGTTCATGTTTATATTAAACCATGTCAAATGGTGATTTGATTATAGATTATGTTCTTAGACATTTTCTTAGAAGACTAAGAACATTTGAGAATAAATGTGTATCCACAAAATTTTATGCACAGTTATGAGCCAATTTACCCTAAAAATTATATTACTCTTTAATATGCTTTCATCCTTGTGGAGTCTATACAGTATTCATGTTTCAAATTAAAAATTATACCAACCATAAATAAAGCACATGTAAATTAAGATATCAGCACCTCCTGTACACACTCACTTCCAGTTCCTTCTTTAAATGATAACAAATGAATGTGTAGCACAGAAATTATATACCAATCATAGAATCCTATAAATGTACTGATTAACTATGATTCAATTAAGAGATAAGAACTCTCCTAGGAGCTCTTATTTTGAAGACTAAGAAGAGCTAACTATCCACCTACTGCTACTCACACCCCAACACAATGCCACAGTTTTTAAACTTTCATGAGTTTTGAAAGATTAATTTTTCTCTTAATTATGTCACCTGTACCTCTTGAGTCAGCCTGAGAAATCCTGGTATTTGCAGATAATCAACAGATGTCTGACCTACAACTCCATATTTAATTGAATAGGATCCTTTCTCCTCTTACACAAAATGATAAACAAATATTATTGCTAAAATTATTCTAATGAATTTTTATAAATATGCTTTTGTTTCTTTTGAAAATTATCTCCAAAGTACTTAAGAGTAAAACTGCAGGTGACAAAATTACCATTACTATATAATGTATGGAATTACATCATACAATTTTCTAAAATTTTAATAATTATAGTTGGGAAATGAAGGGAAGAAAAAGAATGAGAGGTGGGGAGAAAGGGGAAAATGTAGGAAGAGAAATAATTTATATTTTTTGGATAATATACTTCTCGTGTTTTTTTTATGTAATGTAGCTCTGGAGGAAGAGGATGGGAGCCATTAATCTTCAATACAGTCATTTCCAGCTCTTATGAAAAGGTTTTGCACAAATAAGTATGACTCTAGCATATAAATGTTCATTTTATACACTCTGGACTCTTAATGCCATCTAACACTTTATCTTGTGCTAAACTGAAGAAGCAGCAATGTATTCCATTTTAAAGACTAGCTATTTAGTGCCTTGGGAAATGCAGTGTGTGTGTTATACTTTAGATGTGATATAGAAGATTCTCAAGGGCAACTTTGATAATCTATTCTCTTGCATAAGACTGTAGTAGCTGGTCCACCTGTAATCTGTGATTTTGTTGGCATGTGTGTGTTTAGAAACATCAGTAGTGAGGATATTGGTCACCTCTGAGTCATCACTGTGATTCACACCCAGCTCTAGTCCATGAGCCCAGTCTTTAAACCATAGCTATTCCAGTCAGATTTTGTTGGATGTGTTTTAATTCCAAAGAGATTATTTGTTTGTTTATTTGTTGGTTTGCTTGCTTACTTATTTGCTTGTCTCTTAGTTTGTTGAAATATTGTCTTCTACAAAACACTCATCAGCACTATAATATCCTAGTCGCCATATGTTTAAAAATATATTTCTGTTATCCTTATACTTGAAAATGAGTTTACTCAATGGGATGAATTTATTGGAACACATTTTTTCTTCTCTAAAAATTTTTAAGAATTCCTCAACTTTCTACCAGTATATAATGTTGCCGTGTAAAATACTAAGACAAGGTTGGTTTATTAATCTTAGGGTAAGCTGATGTTTTATGCCTATTGCACATAATATTATTTCCATATCTAGAGATCCAGTGGCCTAGTAACTTCACTTGAATACGTCTTAACTTAATTCATTTTTTAATTTAAACTTTATTGTATTTTTCCTTGACCATATAGCCCCCCTTATAGCTCCATTCCCTAGCAATATACCTCCCCCCACCAGCAATCACCATATGTCCATGTCCATGAGTCCTTCTTCCCTTTGCTCACACCTTCTACCACCTAATCTCCCCCCACCCAGAAGATGTCATCCTGCTCTCCATCTATGAGTTGGTCCCCATTTTCTTTGTAGTTCAGTTTGTTCATTAGATTCCTAATGAGTGAAATCATATGATATTTGTCCTTCTCTGACTGACTTATTTCACTTAGCATAATGTTCTCCAGGTCCATCCATACTGTCCCATAGCGTAAAATTTTCTTCTTTTTTATGGCCAAGAAGTATTCCATTGTGTAAATGTCCCATAGTTGTTTTATCCACTCATCTACTGATGGACACTTAGGCTGCTTCCATATCTTGGTGATTGTAAATAATGCTGCAGTGAACATAGGAGTGCTTATGTTCTTTTGAATTAGCATTTTAGGTTCCTTTGGATGTATTCCCAGATGAGATCACTGGGTCAAAATGTAGATACATTTGCAGTGTGGGGATACATTTTTTTATGTATCCCCACACTGCTTCCCACAGTGGCTGCACCAGTCTGCATTCCCACCAATGCTGCAAAAGTGTGCCCCTTTCTCCACATCCTCACCAGCACTTGTTGTTTGTTTATTTATACTGATGGCCATTCTGACAGGTGTGAGAGATATCTCATTGTGGTTTTAATTTGCATTTCTCTGATGATTAGTGACACTGAGAATCTTTTTACATTGTCTATTGGCCATCTGTATGTCCTCTTTGCAGACGTGTCTATTCAAGTCATTTGCCCGTGTTTCAATTGGGTTGTTTATATTTTTAGTGTTGAGGTTTCATAAGTTCTTTATAAATTTTGAATATTAACCCCTTATCATGATATTGACAAATATGTTCTCCCATTCTGTGGGTTGTCTTTATATTTTATTGATGAAGGATAAAAACCACGTGATCATATCAAAAGATGTAGAAAAGGCATTTGATAAAAAAACCAGGACACATATATGATAAAAGCTCCTAGCAAAGTGAGATTAGAGAAAACATACCTAAACATAATAAAGGCCATAACAGACCCACTGCCAGCATCACACTCAATGGACAAAAACTATATGCATTCCCCTTAAGATTAGGAACAAGTCAGGGATGCTTTCACCTCTTTTATTCAACATAGTACTGGAAGTTTTAGCCACAGCAATCAGACAAGAGGAAGAAATAAAAGGTATCTAAATTAGAAAGGTAGAAGTAGAACAGTAATTATTTATAGATGACATGATACTGTACATAGAGAACCCTAAAGATTCCACCAAGAAACTACTAGAACTGATAAATGAATTCAG